>NW_028270151.1:7202352-7464852 GCF_037043375.1 Chiloscyllium plagiosum | reverse complement strand
GGTCGTCTTTTCTTCTTAGGGATTTCTATTTTACAGGTTACTAATTGATAAGGGCACCTTTAAGAGAGTTATTCTCTGGGCTGCCTGCAGATGCTGGTGGCTTGGCAGTTATAGTGTCATAGAAATGTACAGCATGGAAACAGACCCTTCAGTCCAACCTGTCCACGCCGACCAGCTATTCCAACCCAATCTTGTCCCACCTGCCAGCACCCGGCCCATATCCCTCCAAACCCTTCCAATTCATATACCCATCCAAATGCCTCTTAAATGTTGCAATTGTACCAGCCTCCACCACATCCTCTGGCAGCTCATTCCATACATGTACCACCCTCTGTGTGAAAAAGTTGCCCCATAGGTTTCTTTTATATCTTTCCCCTCTCACCCTAAACCTATGCCCTCTAGTTCTGGACTCCCCAATCCCAGGGAAAAGATTTTGTCTATTTATCCTATCCATGCCCCTCATAATTTTGTAAACCTCGATAAAGTCACCCCTCAGCCTCCCATGCTCCAGGGAAAACAGCCCCAGCCTGTTCAGCCTCTCCCTTTAACTCAAATCCTCCAACCCTGGCAAGATCCTTGTAAATCTTTTCTGAACCCTTTAAGTTTCACAACATCTTTCCGACAGGAAGGAGACCAGAGTTGCATGCAACATTCCAACAATAGCCTAACCAATGTCCTGTACAGCTGCAACATGACCTCCCATCTCCTGTACTCAATACTCTGACCAATAAAGGAAAGCATACCAAACGCCTTCTTCACTATCCTATCTACCTGCGACTCCACTTTCAAGGAGCTATGAACCTGCACTCCAAGGTCTCTTTGTTCAGCAACATTCCCTAAGACCTTACCATTAAGTGTATAAGTCCTGCTAAGATTTGCTTTTCCAAAATGCAGCACCTCACATTTATCTGAATTAAACTCCATCTGCCACTTCTCAACCCATTGGCCCATCTGGTCCAGATTCTGTTGTAATCTGAGGTAACTTTCTTCGCTGTCCATTACACCTTCAAGTTTGGTGTCATCTGCAAACTTACTAACTGTACCTCTTATGCTCACATCCAAATCATTTATGTAAATGACAAAATGTAGAGGACTCAGCACCGATCTTTGGGGCACTCCACTGGTCACAGGCCTCCAGCCTGAAAAACAACCCTCCACCACCACCCTCTGTCTTCTACCTTTGAACCAGTTCTGTATCCAAATGGCTAGTTCTCCCTTTATTCCATGAGATCTAACTTTGCTAAACGCCTTACTGAAGTCCATATAGATCACATCTACTGCTCTGTCCTCATCAATCTTCTTTGTTACTTCTTCAAAAGACTCAATCAAGTTTGTGAGACATTATTTCCCACGTACAAAGCCATGTTGACTATCCCAATCAGTCCTTGCCTTTCCAAATACATGTACATCCTGTCCCTCAGGATTCCCTCCAACAACTTGCCCACCTCTGAGGTCAGGCTCATCGGTCTATTGTTCCCTGGCTTGTCTTTACCGCCCTTCTTAAACAGTGGCACCACGTTTGCCAACCTCCAGTCTTCTGGCACCTCACCTTGACTATCGATGATACAAATATCTCAGCAAAAGGCCTCCTTCAACTGTTGAATTTTCCCCAGTCTTTTACCCCCGAAGCATTGAATTGTGTCATTGGCTTTTAAGATTGTCAATATACTAAATTCAAACATGATTGGAGTTTGGTATTTTTCGGGCTATAATTTAAACTGATTGGCCGAATTTGAATTTTGTTTTTGTCTCTAGGCAACCAGTTACCCTGGCTGCTGGACCACATGTTACATTGTATCTTGTTCAGAACACTTGGTGCTATCAGGTAGTTCTGCTAGCTTTTAGCTCTTAAAGGTACAGTACACCCACATCTTCATAAAACCACTATAAAGGTGACTATCTACGTTTAATGGCATCACCAATGTCTGACTTGGCCCTTACCTAACTGACAAGCTGGTAGAAAGAATATGAGCGAGACTAACAACTTGTCAATAATAACCAAACGAGGCACATATTACCATTTCAGTCTCCATTTTGATCCCAGCAAAATCCAAGGGTTCCAATCGAGCTTCCAAACTCATGCCAGTTTCTGCTTATGTTGAAATTATCTCTGAGTTTGTGGGAGAGGCAAAGAAAATGGAGAAACAAAGAGACACCATCTTAATATTCACAGTTCAATTCAGAAACAATTCTTTACAGAAGAATTAACAAGGTCGATGAAATGTTGGCCTTTTTCTGAAGAGTGCTGGAATATAAAGAAGTGGAATTTATGTATAGATGTACATAGGTCGGATTAAACTCCATCCGGCATAACTGCATTCAGTTCCAGGTATTGTACCTCGGGAAGGTTATATTGATCTCAGACTTAGCAGCTCCACTGCTCATGAGCCTGTAATCTGCGTAAGGTTGGACTTGACCGGCAAGACTTATTGTGGCCTGAACTGCAAGGACAGAGTTCTCTGGACTCTGGCAGGACTAAGAACCTGACTTATTGTGGCCAATCCTCTTGACTGGAATCGGACGAGTCCCTTGTGATGGTATCCCATGGATGACTGCAGTTGACCTTGACCCCAATGAAGACTTCTCCCCTTTGACTTTCAGACATGGCCATTTTCTTGGCAACTTGCTTGGGAACATTAGCAGTAAACACCAATTGTTGTGACAATCCATTCATACCACTTGCTTCTGTGACAAGTGACCCCACCGCACTACCACCATTCCAAGCATGGCATTCTGGAAGTACAGGGAATTAGGCCATTCATCATTTTCTGCATGTCCTTGGTAGAGTGGGAGGGGGAATTAGTGTTCAGCCACAGGGCAGTGGGTTGATCATTGCGGGTGTCCCAGAAACAATCTGCAAGTTAGCGTCCTGTCTCTC
This sequence comes from Chiloscyllium plagiosum, assembly GCF_037043375.1. Taxonomy (NCBI): domain Eukaryota; kingdom Metazoa; phylum Chordata; class Chondrichthyes; order Orectolobiformes; family Hemiscylliidae; genus Chiloscyllium; species Chiloscyllium plagiosum. Next base: position 7,461,974 of record NW_028270151.1, on the reverse strand, counting down.
CGATATACAGGAGACCACATCAGATGCAACGGATGAAGTAGATGACGTGTGTGGAAGTACAGGTAAATGTCTGTCAAATGTGGAAGGATCCTTTGGGGCCTTAGATGGAGGTGAGGGGGTGGGGTGGGGTGGGTGGTGTGTGGGCGCAGGCTTTGCACTTCCTGCAATGGCAGGGAGGATAGGTTGGTGGGGGATGTGGACCTGACAAGGGAGTCATGTAGGAAATGGTCTCTCTGAAATGCAGATGGGGTGGGGAGGGAAATATATCTCTGGTTGTGGGGGTCTGTTTGTAGGTGGCAGAAATAGCAGAGGATAATGCAGTATATTCGGAGGTTGGTGGGGTAGAAGATGAGGACTGGGGGGTTTCAGTCCTTGTTGGAACTGGAGGGGTGGGATTCAAGGGCAGAGGTGCAGCAAGTGGAGGAGATGTGCTAAGGGCATTGTTGACCATATGGGAGGAGAATTTCTGGTCTTTCAAGACGGAGGCCATCTGGGATGTTCTATGGTGGAATTGGTCCTCCGGGGAGCAGATTTGACTGAGGCGGAGGATTTGGGAATAAGGGATAGTGTTTTTATATGAGGCACGATGGGAGGAGGTTTAGACCAGATAGCTGTGGGAGTCAGTGGGTTTGTAGTTAATGTCCATGTTGAGTCGGTCGCTGGAAATGGAAATGGAGAGGTCCAGTAAGGGGAGAGAGGTGTCTGAGATGGTCCAGGTGAACGTGAGGTCAGGGTGGAAGATGTTGTTGAAATTGATGAACTGTTCAAACTCCTTGTGGGAGCATGAGGTCGCGCCAATATCAGTCATCGATGTAGCGGAGGAAAAGGTGTACACTGGTGTAGATGCAGTGTAGCCACCACCTTGTGGCTGTACAACTAACTCCCCCTCCCACTCTGCCAAGGACATTGAGATCCTGGGTGTCAAACATCACCAAACCCTAACCACCTGACGTTTTGGAGGAAGAATGCTTCATCTTCAGCGTTGAGACCTTCCAACCACATGGGATCAATGTGGATTTCACCAGTTTCTCCACCTCCCACCTTATCCCAGTCTCAACCTTCCAACTTGCCACCGCCCTCTTGAAAGGTCTACCTGTCCATCTTCTTTCCCACCTATCTGCTCCACCCTCCTCTCCGACCTATCACTTTCAACCCCACCTTCATCTACCTATCACATTCCCAGCCACCTCCCATTTATCTCTCAGTCCCCTTGGCCCACAAGCTTCATTCCTGATGAAGGGCCTATGCCTTAAACGTCGATTCTCCTGCTTCTCAGATGCTGCCTGAATGGCTGTGCTTTTCCAGCACCACACTCTTCAACTCTAATCTCTAGCATCTGTAGTCTTCACTTTGTCCCACAATATCCCACAGTTCTTGATAGCTCAGTTATGGAATAAAATCTGAAACTGAGATACAGAGGAAGATATTAGTGTAGATTTGGTAAGTTTTAAGGTGCCAATTAAAGGAGAACAGAGAGGTAGCAAGGCGGAGAGCTTTAGGGAGAGAATTATAAAGATTTGGCTCTCAGCAATTGAAGGCACTAATGCTAAAGTGATTAAGATTGGGGATACTCAAGAGACCAGGATTAAAGGAGCACAGAAACCTCAAAACATTATAGGATGGAGGACAAGGAGACATGCCACTGTGAAGGGGTTTGAAAATAAGGATGGGAAACCTTAAAACTGACCTAAAATGAAAAATAGAAATTGCTGCAAAATTCTGCAGGTCTGGCAACAAGTATGGGGAGAAAGCAGAGTTAACATTTCAAGTCCAATGACTCTGATGAAGTTCTGTTCATTCTACTATTTCTACTTTAATTGATATATGTGAGAAGGATACAAGTGTATAAATACTTGAGAGTTGTCTCACAAACTTGATTTGAGTTTTTTTGAAGAAGTAACAAAGAGGATTAATGAGGGCAGAGTAGTAGATGTGATCTATATGGACTTCAGTAAGGCGTTTGACAAGGTTTCCCATGGGAGACTGGCTAACAAGGTCAGATCTCACAGAATACAGGGAGAACTAGCCATTTGGATACAGAACTGGCTCAAAGGTAGAAGACAGAGGGTGGTGGTGGAGGGTTGTCTTTCAGACTGGAGGCCTGTGACTAGTTTAGTGCCCCAAGGATCAGTGCTGGGTCCTCTACTTTTTGTCATTTATTTAAATGATTTGGATGTGAGCATAGGAGGTATAGTTAGTAAGTTTGTAGATGACACTAAAATTGGAGGTGTAGTGGACAGCGAAAAGGGTTACCTTAGATTACAACAGGATCTTGTCAGACGGGCCAATGGTCTGAGAAGTGGCAGGTGGAGTTTAATGCGAGGTGCTGCATTTTAGGAAAACAAATCTTAGCAGCACTTATACATTTAATGGTAAGGAGCAAGGGAGTGTTGCTGAACAAAGAGACCTTGGAGTGCAGGTTCATAGCTTCTTGAAAGTGGAGTTGCAGGTAGATAGGATAGTGAAGAAGGTGTTTGGTATGCTTTCCTTTATTGGTCAGAGTATTGAGTACAGGAATTGGGAGGTCATGTTGTGGCTGTACAGGACATTGGTTCGGCCACTGTTGGAATATTGTGCACAATTCTGGTCTCCTTTCAATTGGAAAGGTGCTGTGAAACTTGAAAGGATTCAGAAAAGATTTACAAGGATGTTGCCGGTGTTGGAGGATTTGAGCTATAGGGAGAGGCTGAATAGGCTGGAGCTGTTTTCCCCGGAGGCTGAGGGGTGACTTTATAGAGGTTTATAAAATCCTGGGGGCATAGATAAGATAAATAGACAAAGTCTTTTCCCTGGGGTGGGAGAGTCCAGAACTAGAAGGCATAGGTTTAGGGTGAGAGGGAAAGATATAAAAGAGATCTAAGGGGCAAACTTTTCACGCAGAGGGTGGTGTGTGTATGGAATGAGCTGCCACAGGAAATGATGGAGGCTGGTACAATTGCAACATTTAAAAGGCATCTGGATGGGTATATGAAAAGAAAGGGTTTAGAAGGATATGGGCCAAGTGCTGGCAGTTGGGACTAGATTGGGTTGGGATATCTGGTTGACATGGAAGGGTTGGACTGAATGTTTCCGTGCTGTACATCTCTATGACTCTAAGTACCTTAGCATATGAAGAATGAAATTAATCACATTATGCAAACTAAATCAGAGATATTTCAAGCTGCTAACATTATTTTAATGACAAAGTATCATTAACTAAAAATGCCTCCTCAATCAGTAGTGATGCCCATGCTGCATTTTTAACAGTTGTGTGTATTACTGCCCATCTCAACATGTCCACCAGATGGCAGAAGAACACCTTGCCATCATTTCCCATCTCTTTTATACTATTAGTGGGAAAATCAATGTAAAATGCTGATGAATCATCCAATAATGACAGGGGAAAAGTACCAGTATCCATCCATAATTAGAGGACCTTTGTGATATTAAATCTCAGAATCACAGAAACGTGATGGCTTGAAGGAGACCATTCAGCCCATCATGTCTGCACAGGCTCTTTAAGTGAGCATCATTATCTATCAATCTCCTGATTTTATCCCATACCCCTGTATACTACTTTTTATCCAAATAATCACCCATTTCTCTCTTTTTCTCATAAGTCTGTTGTGTGGCACAGCATCAAAGGCATCCTGGAAGTCAACCAAACCACATTAACCACCCTCAAAAAAACTCCAGCAAAATAGTTAAACATGATTTCCTCTTTAAAAATCCACGCCGATTCTTCCTAGTCAACCCACCTTTTTCCATGCAATTGCTAATTCTGTACCAATTAATTGTTTTTAGAAGCTTTCCCACCACTAAAGCTAAACTGACATTGGGTTTTAATTATTGGGCTTATCCTTACGACCTTTTTTTTAATATAGATATTTTTATTAGAAATTTAACATTTTTACAAGTTTACAAAAATAAACAAACTCTCAAGTACAAACATTGATATACAATTAAATCTTAAATATATAATAACCAAAATTTAACAAAAGAAAAATACAGAGAAAGAAAAAAAAACAAAACTCAACTAACTACTAATCTAACCTACAACTAACCAGAGTGTATATTTAAGTCTCTTACATTATTCAAATAAGAGAAAGAAAACAAAAACCAACGGATAACACAGAAATTGGGTAGTGAGATACATGCTCGGAATGTGTTAACATCAAATGTAACAAAACCCGTATTCGTGTGGGATTCCTCTCCCAAGGGGCCCCTGACCAGCCAGGTTCGTAATCTCAATTAAATAAAAGCCCTTTTTCTTGTTAAGATAGCTGAAATATCTGTATTCATATAGTTCAAGAAGGGCTGCCATATTTTATGAAATAATTCGGTCTTTCGGTGCACCATATTTGTAAGGCAGTCAAGGGGAATACATTCCATAATTAATCTGTGCCAGGGGGGCCCTCAGCCACCCAGTTTACCAAAATATTTTTCCTTGCACAGAAAGAGAGAATAGAAAATAGTCTCTTCCCGTGCATATCCAGGGAGGGTAAGTTCGAAAAGCCCACAAGGAGAGATATAGGGTTCACTTTAATTTCCGTTCCTAAAATTTCTGTCAGGGTACTTGGTACTTTAGTCCAGTATCTACGGATCTTATGACAGGTCCATAGGCAATGTACAAGAGTGCCCACCTCTATTTTACATTTGGGACATATTGGAGATGCTCCTACCTTAAATTTTGCCAATCAATCCGGTGCTATATGGGCCCTATGCAGTATCTTCAGCTGGATAGCCTGAGTTCTGTTACAGATGGTGATTCTTCTGGCGTTTTCCCAAATGTCATTCCACGTTTCTATAGAGATTTCTAGTCCCAATTCCTGATCCCATGTTTTAAGCAGATTGTCCATATCTCCGGATACTTCATCATGTAATAAATGATAAATAGTACTGACGGAAGATGCCCCCATTGGTCGTAGTACTCTACATTCTCTATCTGATTTATAAAGACTATCTAATAACGTAGTCTTCTTCTGTATATAATCTCGAATTTGGAAGTATCGAAAGAGGTCTCCATTGGGTAATCCGAATTTCTGACGCAGCTGTTCAAAAGACATCAGGACCCCATCTTTAAATAGGTCCCCTAGACATGAGATACCCCTGGCTCTCCAGAGTTTAAAAGTGGCATCTGTAAACGCCGGTTGGAATCCCCATGCTCCCACTATCGGCGCATAGGGGATGTTTTATGTGAGTTGCCCTCATTTTGCCACATTATATTCCAAGCTTTAATTGTGTTTAGTATAACAGGGTTTTTACAGTGATCCGTACTGATTTTCCTCTTATCTGAAAATAAAAGGTTAACAAGTGGGTATTTTACTTGAGAAGCCTCGATGTCCACCCAGATTGATTGCGGATCAGACAAGACCCAATCAGCTATGTAACTTAATAGGGAACTTAACTGATATTTCCTAAAATCTGGGAAGTCCAAGCCTCCCCTTGCCTGTGGAAGCTGTAGCTTCTTCAGCTTAATGAGGGGCCGTCTATGATTCCAGATAAAGGAACCCACCAGCCATATAATTTACGTAGTGCCAGCCTCTGCAGCATCACCGGAAGCATTCTCATAGGATATAGGAGACGGGGCAGGACATTCATTTTAATTAGTGCTATTCTACCCAGCCAGAAAATTGGCAGGTCTCCCCATCGCTGGAGGTCCTGCCTTATCCTTTCCAGTAAATCACAAAGTTAGTCTTGTATAACTGACCAAATACTGGGGTAATAAAAATGCCTAAATATAAGAAACCCGAAAGGGAAAGTGGGATCCGTCCACTAAGTGGGGTATCATAGCAAGGCCACCCATTGGCTTAGCCTCCGATTTTAAAAAAATAATTTTATAGCCTGAGAATGCGCTAAATGTATTAATAACTTGGATTAAGCGAGGTACGGACATCAGAGGATTATTAAGGAATAGAAGAACATCATCTGCATAAAGGGTAATTTTATGTTTACCTGTACCAATCCTTGGGGCTGTTATATTAGGATCAGCCCATATAGCTTCTGCTAGTGGTTCAATTATTAGTGTAAATAACAATGACGAGAGAGGACATCCCTGACGGCAGCCCCTACCCACACTGAAGCTATCTGAACCTAATCCATTGGTAACCACAACTGCTTTGGGATCACTATACAATGTTGAGACCCATTTGGTAAACACCTTTCCAATGCCAAACCTTTCCAATGTGTAAAACAAATATGACCATTCAACCCTATCGAATGCCTTTTCCGCGTCTAATGAGACTATTAATCCTGGTATCTTTCCCTGATGGCAGGCTTGAATCACATTCAAAACCCTTCTAATATTATTGGATAATCTACGGCCCTTAATAAACCCCATCTGATCCTCCTTTATGATATGTGGCAATACCCTTTCTCGTCTCAATGCTAACGTTTTAGAAAGGATTTTAAAATCTACATTTAGCAAGGATATTGGTCTGTATGACGCACAATCTTCTGGATCCTTTCCTTTTTTAAGGATAAGAGAGATATTTGCCTTTCAGCGAAGGCGGGAGACAGCCCTGACTGTATGCGTAGTTATACATGTCCATAAGTTGACCAGCTAATATTCTTGTAAATTCTTTATAGAATTCAGCTTGAAAACCATCTGGGCCAGGTGCCTTACCGCTCTGAAGTTGTCTGATTGCGTCAAGTATTTCTTGAACTGTTAGGGGAGCATTTAAGACCGATACCTGTTCCGGAGTTAGGTCCAGAAAGGTCAAATTTTAAAAAATTATTGCATCCTCCTAGTCCTGTCTTCACAATCCTGCGATTTATATAAATCAGAATAAAATTTTCTAAAGATTGCACTAATCCTTTTATGATCATGAGTCAAAATACCCGTACTTTCCTTGATAGACGTGATAGTTTGAGGGGCCTTTTTTTTCTTTGCAAGAAATGCTAAGTATCTACCTGGTTTGTTGCCAAATTCATATAACCTTTGTTTTGCAAATAATATTTCCCTCTTAGCCGTTTGGGTAAGCGTGGTGTTTAGAACTGTCCTAAGGGCTGTAATCCTTTGCAATTTGATAATAGAAGGTCTATCAGCGTATGCTGTTTCAGCTGCTTTTAAGCGAGCTTCAAGCAGACGCTGTTGTTCTCCCTTTAATTTTTTCTGGGTCGCTGAGTAAGAGGTGATCAAACCTCGCGCGTAAGCTTTGATGGTCTCCCACATCATTGTTGGGTTGCTAGCCGTACCTAAATTCATTTCTAAAAAAGTTTTAAATTCTTGAGAGAAGTACTTAACAAATTTACTATCTTTCATCAGGAAGGGGTCCATACGCCAATGCCGAGGGGATGTCCTGTTGTTCCTCGCCTTGATTTCCATATATACAGCAGAGTGATCGGAAATTGCTATACTGCCTATTTTACAGGATGATATGGAATTTTAAAAAATCGAGGGGGCAAAAAACATATCAATTCTGGTAAGACATTTATGTGGATTGGAGTAAAAAGAAAAATCTCTGCCCTGTGGATGAAGACATCTCCATACATCTACTAATCCTAATTTTTTGTTCAGATCCACCAATTGTCTGGATCTGGGAGGTACTCTTGGGAATCCTATCTATTTCCGGATCCATAATACAATTAAAGTCTCCCCCTATAATTGTATGACGGGCACCAAGAGCCATCAATTTTGAGAAGGCTTCCGTTATAAATTTAAAGGGGTGTGCCGGAGGGCAATACAAATTTAAAATCCCATATTCCTCTCCATTTATAAGGGCTTTAATCAGAATATATCGTCCAGATTCGTCTTTTATCTGATTAAGGATTTTGAAAGAGAAATTCTTCCGAATAAGAATAACAACTCCCCTACTTTTTGAGCTAAAAGAAGAAAAAAAGGCCTGATCAAATCCACCCTGTCGTAATTTCAAGTGTTCTTTATCCAACAGGTCTCCTGTAGGAGAGCTATATCAACTCTTTCTTGAGATTTGATAATATTTTCTTCCTTTTGACTGGCCAATTACTCCCCTTGACATTCCAGGTGCACCACTTAACCGACTGATCAACCATAATCGTCCGGGCAAATCCGAGACCCCTCGGGAGGGGAAACCCTACCAGAACATCCCGAGCATAGAGCATATAAAATTCACAAAAATAAAGGCTCTCTAATACACTCACAACAGTATAATAAAAAACTATTTCTAAATAATAAAAAAAATAAAACGTATTTAAATGGAGATTTTCCCCTTTGTTCCCAGGGCATGTCACTTCCTTTCCAAAGGTCCATCTTATCCTCTCCCAACCAGTGCCCCACCCTTGACCCAGGCACTCCTCAATAGGATGAGGAGAATTCAAATATACTACAAAGCTAGAGTTAACAGTGAGCACCCTACCTCCACACCCACACCAACACCTGAATATATTTGGTAATGTTAATACCATGTATAAACATATGTAACTATAAAATTACAACCTCAACAAATAATAATTAAATATAATAATACAAAATAACAAGGGAAAACAACCCCGCTCCTAGAGACAGAGGTAAAATAGAATAAGGTAACCACCTCCCCCCACCAACATTAACTAGACCCCCCGGTTATATATATAGAATAATTTTTAAAAACCCCAAGGGGGGGGGGGGGGGGGGGAGAGAGTTAAATAGAGAACAAATAAATAAATCCCTCTCTCCACCCCCCAAGATAATATTCAACAGTAAGGTTAAAAAAAAAGAAAAGGGGAGATATAAACCGGAGTGGGGGGAAGGCAAACCAACATCCATTATCTCTTACAATTTATCTAAGAGAGTCCAAAACTTCCTTAGCCTTTTCCAGTGATCCAAAGTTATACATGGATCCTTCATGGTTAAAGCGTAGCGTCGCTGGGTAGCGTAAGGAGTACTGAATATTTAAGTCCCTTAAACACTTCTACGCCTCATCGAATGTCTTCCTCTTTCGGACCAAGCTGGGGAAAAGTCCTGGAATAACATGATCTTGGATCCTTTATAGATCATGGCTTGGGACTCTTTTCCAAGATTTCTAGAGACTTCTAGAAGTATCTGCGCCTCCTTATAGCTCTGCAGCTGGAACAGGACCAGGCGGGGACGCTGGCTCGAGCCGGGCCCGCGTATTGCAACCCGGTAGGCCCATTCTACCCTTACCTGGCCTAATCCAGCCTCCAGAGTTAACAGCTGTGGCAGCCACTGTTCGAGAAACGCTGTAAGCTGGCCTTTCGGGAAGGCCCAGCAAACGAATATTTTTTCGACGACCTCGATTATCGAGGTCATCAATATGATTCTCTAAGGTCCGGACTCACTATTCGAGAGTCTGGACCTGATCCACGGCCAATTGCGCTGTAGTTTCGGAGGTCGCGGCCTTTAGCTCCGCCCATCCGACTCGGCGCTCGATTTCCTTAATGTCTCGGTCGTGCTTTTGCAGCGCGGCCGAGAGTGAGTCCCATCGACTTTGGGATTCTTCAATAAAAGCATCGATCTTCGCATCCAGTTTGGAGATGATTTCCACGAGGCTCGCCACCGTAGGTAAGTCCCCCGGGGCGGCTGCGGATGCCTCAGCGGCAGCTGGAGAGGGTGGGGGAGGGGTTCCTGCTTGCTTTGAGCTGTGGGATCCCTTCCCTTTAGTCATTTTTACTGAAGATTAGATTGTTTAAATTTAATACTAAGCAACTAATTAAATTAAACAGCTATTTTAAATGATTTGGTGAGTGTGATGGGGGGTGGGTGACCCACTTTGCCCAAGTCTTGGGAGGAGCACTGTAGACTCAGACTTGCTGGTTCGCCGCCATCTTGGATCCCCCTACAACCTTTCTTAAACAAGGTGATAATGTTTACAATTCTCCAGTCTTCTGGTACCTCCCTCAACTCCAGGGAAGACTTAAAGGTTATGGCTAATGTCTCTGCAGTTTCCATTCTCACCTCCTTCAATATAAATGGATGCATCTCATCCAGTCCCAGTGCTTTGTCACGTTTAAATCTGACCAACACCCTTACTAATTTTAGACCTTTCTAATGACATAATTTCCTCCTCTGTCACCATGGTTTAAGTAGCAACTCCTTCTTTGGTAAAGACAGAAGCAAAGTATTTATTTGACATTTCAACCATGCCAACCGCCTCAATGCTTAACCCCTTTCTGCTCCCTAATCAACCATGCTCCTCTGATTACCAGTATTTTGCTATTTATATTCTGGTAAAAGGTTTTTGGGTATCCCTTTACAAACTGTGATTTGCAGAACTAGGGTTATGGAAAAAAAATGATGTCATTTATAATCTCACTCAATTAAAGAACTCTGAAATGGTAACCTAAAATTTTATCTTACTACTCTGTGGAGTGGGGAAGTGGTTAACATATTTGGCTGGATGGCTGTTCTGTGATTCAGCATAAGACTAGCAAAAATGTAGCAGCACTTACTTTGGGTATCATCCATACTTAGAAGACCTTTGTGACATTGAATTGTAAAATCACAGAAATATTATGGCTAGGAGGAGGCCATTCAGTTCATCATGTCTGCACTGATTCTTCAAGTGAGCATCATTACCTTGTGTCAATCTCCTACTTTCTCTCCATATCCTTGCACACTGTGGGGTTCAATTTCTGCACTGGCTGAGATTACCAGGAAAGATTCTCTTTCTCTTTCTCAACCTTTCTCCTGAGGTTAAAATACCACCAATTATCTCTCTGATGAGAATGCAGTGCTATGGTCTGGTAAGACTATGATGACTTTATCTTTCGTGAGCATAAGTGACTTAAGTTATGATCAGGATGAAAATATTTTGCTGACACATCAGTTAAAGGCTGTACATCTGATTCTAAAGCCCATCTGCTAAAACAATCAGTATAACATCATTTTTGAGATGGAGGAGGCCACTTGAAAATAGCACACATTGATAGGATATTCATTTTGTCAGATTAACATATCAGATAACATACCAGTAAGTCTCTGGCAGAAATTTTCATCAAACCCTTAAGCAGAAACTGGATAACTTGGACAAGCTGAGAAAATAACTTGCATAAGAGTTCCCGCTGTGAGTCTCAAACCCAACACAGGCTAGCACACTGGATGCCAGTTCAGAATTATTTCCTATACAACAGTATAATTGTATACCACGGGGAAAAATAATAACATTGCAACATCTCTGCCAGCAGGTTTCCCTTTGTTTAAGAAAAGACTTTATGCATTGAAAGGCTCTGTATTCTTTGGCAGCTGGTGAGGAAAATAATGAATGTAAAAAATTCCTGTCAAAAGAATGAGCTGATGAATTCATAGGGCACACTGGTGTCTAGGCATCTGGGAAAAATCATCTGAATTAAAATTAGTTAAACGTGGTTACCAAAAAAATTAAAGCAGCTAGATTTTTAAAATTCTTTCATGGCATGTGAAATTTCTGGAAAAAGCAGCATCTGTTGCCTGTTCTGAAATGCACTTGAGAGGGTGAATGTGAGCTGCCTTCTTGAACTGCTCCAATCCATCCAGAATAAAGGCAAAATACTACAACTGCTGGAAATCTGAAACCAACAAAAAGAAATTTTGAGAAACTCAACAAATCTGGCAGCATCTGTGGAGAGAGAAACCGTGTTAATGCTCTTGAGTCCAATGTGACTCTTCTGCAGAACTCAACTTATTCAGATAAGTCATATCAAACCTGAAACGTTAACTCTGTTTCTCTCTCTCCAGATGCTGCCAGACCTGTGGAGATTCTTAAGCATTCTCTTTGCTTGTTTCAGTACATGAAGTGTAAGGATACCCACAGTGCGATTAAGTAGAGCATTCTAAGGCCCATAGACTGTGAAGGAATGGTGATACAATTCCAAGCCAGGATGGTATGTGGTTTGGAGTTGAATTTGCAGGTTCCCATGCATCTAATAGTCTTGTCCTTCTTGATGACAGAGGTCGCAAGTTTGAAAGATACTGTTGAAGAAGCTTTGCTGAGTTGCTGCCATGCTGCTTGTAAATGGCACACACATCTGCAACAGTGGAAGGAATGAATGTTGAAGGAGCTGAATGGGATGCCAGCCGAGTGGGTCATTTTTCCCAATTGGTGATGAGTTTTATGAGTGTTGTTGGAACTGCAGCCATCAGGCAAGTGGGCAGCACTCCAACACATTCCAGACTTATAGCTTGCAGACAGTGGACAGGCTTCAAGGAGTCAGGAAGTGGGTTAATCACAGAATTCCCAGACTTTGACCTGCTCTTGTAACCACTGTATTTATGAGTGGTCCAGTTCAAGTTTTGGTCAAAAGTGAATCCTAAGATGTTGATGATGAGTGTTTCACCAAACATAATACTGTAGAAATGATCAGATTTTTACCTTGTTAAAGGTAGTCTCGACTTGTCATTTCCCTAGCTCATATCTTAACTGCTGCTTATCAACCCAAACCTGAAATTTATCCAGGTCTTGCTGCATATTGGCATGGACTACCTCAGAATCTGAACAATGTATGATCAGAAAACATTCCCACATCAGACCTTAATTTGGAGGTGAAGTCATTGATGGGGCACATGGGATGGTTAGTATACTATAGGAAACTCCTGGAGAGATGGTTTGGTGGTAAGTCTCGGGTCATTCTCATTCATTAAACTCATGAAACATGTGGATATGCACAGGAAATTAAACACAACTGAAGAAACAATTTGATCTGGCTTAAGTATACTAAAAGAATAAAAAACAGAAACTGCAGGAGCAGGAGATTATCAACAGATATGAATAAATATGATTGAGCTACTGACATGTGGATGTCATCACGTAAGGGATTACGGTATGCATCTATTTTCTACTAATCAACAGTACTTCTCTTAGCATTTCCTCGCACACATTTTTTCCCCCTTTGGGGAATTGCTGGAAGGATTGTTGGTGGGTGATTATCAACCCAGTGAATCTATCATAGAGTCAGAGTCATACAGCATGGATACAGACCCTTCGAGGTATTGGAGTGCAGGTTCATAGCTCCTTGAAAGTGTAGTTACAGGTAGACAGGATAATGAAATAGGCATTTGGTATGCTTGCCTTTATTGGTCAGTGCGTTGAGTACAGGAGTTGGGAGGTCATGTTGCAGCTGTATAGGACATTGGTTAGGCGACTTTTGGAAAACTGCATTCAATTCTGGTCTCCCTATTACAGGAAGAATGTTGTGAAATTTGAAAGGGTTCAGAAAAGATTTACAAAGATGTTGCCAGGGTTGGAGATTTGGTAGGCTGAATGGGCTGGAGCTATTTTCCCTGGATCACGGAGGCTAAGGGGTGACCTTTATAGGGGTTTATAAAATCAAGAGGGACATGGATAGGGTGAATGGACAAGGTCTTATTCCTGGAGTAGGTAGTCCAACCCTAGAAGACTGAGAGGGGAAAGATTTAAAAGGAATCTAAGAGGCAACTTTTTCATGCAGAGGGTGGCACGAGTCTGGATTGAGCTGCCAGAGGAAGTGGTGGAGGCTGGTACAATTGCAACATTTAAAAGGCATCTGGATGGGAATATGAATAGGAAGGATTTGGAGGGATATGGGCCAAATGCTGGCAAATGGGACTAGATTTATTTAGGATATCTGGTCAGCCCATGAACGAGTTGGACTGAAGAGTCTGTTTCCCTGCTGCACGTCTTTGTGTCACCAGTCCATGCTGACCATGTTCCCAAACCAAACTAGTCCCACCTGCCTGCACTTGGCCCATATCCCCCTGAACCTTTCCTATTCATGTATTTGTCCAAATGTCTTTTAAATGTTGCAACTGTACCTGTATCTAACACTTTCTCTGGCAGTTCATTTCACACACAAAATATTCTCTTGTGTAAAAACGTTTCCCCTCATATCCTTTGTAAATCTTTCATTTCTCACCTTAAAGCTATGCCCCCTAGTTTTGAACTCATGCATCCTAAGGAAATGACCCTTGTCATTCACCTTATCTATGCCCCTCATGATTTTATAAACCTCAATAACATCACCCTTCAACCTCCTACACTCCAGTGAAAAAAGTCCTCGTCTTTCCAGTCTATTTTTATATCTCAAGCCCTGCATTCCTGACAACATCCTGGTCAATCTTTTATAAACTCCTTCCAGTGTAATAATATCCTTCCTATAAAAGGGCAACCAGAATTATACACTGTACTCCAGAAGAGGCCTCATCAACGTCCTGTACAACCTCAACATCACATCCCAACTTTTATACTCAAAGGTCTGAGCAATGAAAGTAAGGATGCTAAATGCCATCTTAACCACCTTCTGCCGCATCTGCTCCCAGGAGGACCAGTTCCAGATAGCCTCCTCCTTCAAAGACTGCAATTTCCCCTCCCCCATGGTCGATATTGCCTTACAACAAATCTCCTCCACTTCCCACACCTCCGCTCTCGATCCCCACCCCCTCCAACCGCAACAAGGACAGAACCCCCACAACCCAGTCCTCACCTTCCACCTCACCAACCTCCACATACATCGCATTATACTCTGCCGTTTCCACTACCTACAAACAGACTCACCACCAGTGATATTTTTCCCTCCCTACCCCTATCTGCGTTCTGTAAAGACCATTCCCTCTGTGACTCTCTTGTTAGGTCCATGCCCTCCACCAACCCACCCTCCCCTCCTGGCATCTTCCACTGCCACTGCAAGAATTACAAAATCTACACCCATACAGTCCCCCTTACCTCCGTCCAAGGCCACAAAGGAGCCTTCCACATCCGTTAGAGATTTACCTGCACTTACACACATGTCATCGACTGTATCCGTTGCTCCCAATGTGGTCTTCTCAACATTGGGGAGACACTTGTGGAACACTTCAGAGAACATCTCTGGGACACCCGCATGAAACAACCCCACTGCTCCGTGGTCGAACACTTTAATTCCCCCTCCCACTCCGCAGGACATGCAGGTCCTGGGCCTCCCCCACTGCCAAACTATTACCACCAAATGCCTGCAGGAAGAACGCCTCACCTTTCGCCTTGGGACCCTCCAATCACACGGGATCAATTTCCTCATTTCCCCTCCCCCCATCTTACCCTCGATCCAACCTTCCAACTTGGCACCACCCTCTTGACCTGCCCTACCTGTCCATCTTCCTTCCCACCTAACCACTCCACGTTATAACCTTCACCCCCTACTTCATCTCCCTATCACATTCTCAACTACCTTCCCTCCAGCCCCACCTACCCCCTCCCATTTATCTCTCCGCCCCCTTGGGCCACCCCCTCATTCCTGATGAAGCATTTATGCTCGAAACGTCAATTGTCCTGCTCCTCAGATGCTGCCCTGACTGGCTGTGCTATTCCAGCACCACACTTCGACTGATTTCTAGCATTTGCAGTGCTCACTTTCTCCCTTCTTAACCACCCTGGCTACCTGTGATGTAAATTTCGAAGAATTCTGTACCTGAACCCCTAGATCTCTCTGTTCTACACCCCAACCCATTGCCCTACCATTAATTGTATAAGTCTATACTGTCTTTGTCTATATTTCCAAAATACAATATCTTGTATCATCAATTCATCTTCTGTGATCCATGGCACTGATGAAATGCATAGCCATCATGATATTCCTTCAGTGGAGATGAACAATTTTCATTTGGTAAGAGCATTTCTTTTTGGATTCTGCGTTGTCATATGGTTAGCATTTTCATTGGCTTCAATATATTCTTGGCTATTTAAAGTTCAGCCCTCCTAAATTTCCCTCTCAAAGAAACTGTTTGTCTAGAGTTCAAAGCCCTCTATGGTCACATATCAGACATGACCCAAAGCTGCATTTTGGAGTTGGTTAATTCAGTTGGCTGGATGGCTGGTTTGTAATGTAGAGTGATGCTACATTGTGGGTTCAATTCCTGCACTGGCTGAGGTTACCAAAAATAATTCTCCTTCTCAATCTCTCCCCTCACCTGAGGTAGGTGTGGTGATCCTCCGGTTAAAAAACCACCACTGCCTCTCTAACGAGGGAGCATTCCTATGGTCTGGTAAGACTGTGTTGAGTTTAGCTTTTTATTCAAGCATGGAGGGGAGCAAGTACTTCAGTCAACGTAAAATTTAAGCTCCCAGAATAGAATACAAAAATTTTTATATGAGCAAGTTATTAGTAGTTACATATACTTGCAAATAGAACCTAAATAGTTAACACTGTTAAACAATCACCTCAGCATTTGAGAGTGCACAAACCCTGCATGCCTCAAGGGCACAATCAATACTGTATCAAATTACTGAATTTTAAACTGTTACCATCAGGATAAAAACAATGACGGCAGATGCTGGAAACCAGATTCTGGATTAGTGGTGCTGGAAGAGCACAGCAGTTCAGGATTTTACTGCTCCTCGGATGCTGCCTGTTACCATCAGGGACCTTGCACAGATTCCTGGGCTCATTTTCACAATTCTGATAAGGCTTAGTTACATTCAGGCTTGTACACATTTAGACTTGCTGATTTTTACATTCATGAGAATTCTTGTGGTTACCAAATCTTATGATTTGGAGATGCCGGTGTTGGACTGGGGTGTACAAAGTTAAAAATCACTCAACACCAGGTTATAGTCCAACAGGTTTAATTGGAAGCACACTAGCTTTCGGAGCGACGCTCCTACATCAGGTGATAGTCACTATCACCTGATGAAGGAGCGTCGCTCCGAAAGCTAGTGTGCTTCCAATTAAACCTGTTGGACTATAACCTGGTGTTGTGTGATTTTTAACCAAATCTTATATTACACTCTTTACACAATCTTTTTAAGTTTATTCGCCTTCGCCCTCCTGATAGAGTACAGTTCCAGGGATTCTGAAGTTTACAACTGAATATCTATCTATTAAAATTCTCTAATTTTCACATGTAATCACAAAAAAGTGCTTAATGCTGTTTTAAAATAAGGCTCTTTTCTAAAATTAATTGCACAAGGATCCAAATAAATGTAGTTCTCTCCTAAAATATGGAAATGAATGGTTACATTGACACTAAAGCAGCTATAACACAATCCATCATTACACTAAGCTGCAGTGCCCAAATGTTGTTTTATGGCTGCAAATATCCACATGATCAATTCCCAATTTTGTGTGGGTTCACACAATTCATGTAAAAATCCAAATAAGATCATAAGACCATAAGAAATACAAACTGGAGTAGGCCATTTGGCTCCCCTAATCTGATATTCCTCACATCAAATTGCCTGCACCTCCCCATAATCCTTGATTCCCCTACCAACTAAGAATTTATTTATCCATCTCCCCCTCAAATATACACACTGACCACATAGCTGTCTGTTGTAAGAAGTTCCAAAGACACTCAGCTGACACAATTTCTTTTGAGAGAAGAAATTCCTCCTATCTCAGTCTTAAATTGGGGTCCCATTATTCTGAAACTATGCCCTCTGGTCCAAGACTCTTCCATGACAGGAAATATCCTCTCAGCATTTACCCTCTCTTTAAGAATCCTACATGTTTCAATGAGATCACCCTTCATTCTTCTAAACTCCAATAAGGAGAGTCTCAATCCATTTAGCCTTTGCTCATAAGATAATCCCCCCATACCAGGGATCATCCTGGTGAACCTTCTCTGAACTGTTTCCAATGAAATAATATCTTTCCTTAAATAATGATCAACTCCATAATGGCTCAGAAACACCAATGTACATATGTAATAATATCTGCACATTTTGTTTCCATTCAAGTGGAATAGTGCAGAGGTGGTCAATGAACTCATAAAGCAGGAGAAATGAAATAAATGTATTATAATAACTGGAGATTGTTGCCATGCTAAGAATTCTAGGATTAGATATACCAATAAAAAGACTGATCCAGAATCTAATGATATGAATAGATTGTGTTGAACCTCGTATATCTAAATGGTTGGCAAATCGTCTGTACGCTTCTTATCCATCCCTGTTAGATCTCATAATTTCAATAAGAGTCCGAGTTGTGGAGCAGATTCCGTTGATCTTTTCTGTGATACATAGCTCAGTTACAGCACACAGCCTAAAAGGCACACAAAAAGCTTCAGAATGTCTTATACAGTTCAAACTTAGAGCACACGTCTCCCTTTGATTACTATTGGTCAGAGGCACTAAGTTATCCCTCCGTAATTGGTTTACTGGTACAGCGTTTTACAGGGCAACCTCAATTATCCGAACGACACAGGTGGGAAGTATTTTTTCAGATAATCGAATGTTCGGATAATCAAATGTTCAGATAACCAAGGGTGTACTGTACACAGTTCAAGCTTGCCTCAATGTATGTAATCATATCACTGAACAACAAAGAGGTGGACAGGCTTGTGGTCCACCCCGATGCTTCATGATGTTTTCCCAGACTTTCTTATCTTTCTTCTTGAGGCTTTTCACAATGGATACTGTATTCATAAAACATGGAACATAGAACAATACTGCACAGAACAGGCCTTCGATGTTGCGCCGATCTGTGAACTATTCTCAGCTCGTCCCCCTACACTATCCCAAAATCATCCATGTGCTTATCCAAGGATTGTTTAAATCTCCCTAATGTGACTGAGTTAACTACATTGGCAGGTAGGGCATTCCACGCCCTTATACTCTCTGAGTAAAGAACCTGCCTCTGACATCTGTCTTCAATCTATCACCCCTCAATTTGTAGTTATGCCCCCTCGTACAAGCTGACATCATCATCCTAGGAAAAAGACTTTCACCGTCTACCCTATCTAATCCTCTGATCATCTTGTATGTCTCTATCAAATCCCTCCTTAGCTTTCTTCTTTCCAATGAGAACAGACCCAAGTCTCTCATCCTTTCCTCATAAAACCTTCCCTCCAGACCAAGCAATATCCTGGGAAATCTCCTTTGCACATTTTCCAATGCTTCCACATCCTTCCCAAAATATGGCGACCAGAACTGTACACAATATTCAAAATGTGGCCGCACTAGCGTTTTGTATAGTTGCAGCATGATACTGCGGCTCTGGAATTCAATCCCTCTACCAATGAAACTTAACACACCGTATGCCTTCTTAACAGCACTATCAACCTGGGTGACAACTTTCAGGGATCTATGTACATGGACTCCAAGATCCCTTTGCACATTCACACTACCGAGAATCTTTCCATTGACCCAGTACTCTGCCTTCTTGTCATTCTTCCCAAAGTACATCACCTCACATTTAGCTGCATTGAATTCCATTTGCCACCTCTCAGCCCAATTCTGCAGTTTATCCAAGTCCCCTGCAACCTGTAACATTCTTCCAAACTATCCACTACTCCACAGACTTTAGTGTCATCTGCAAATTTACTAATCCATCCACCTATGCCTGCGTCTAAGTCATTTATAAAAATGACAAACAGCAGTGGTCCCAAAACAGATCCTTGTGACACAACATTCAAGTAACATTTGCCAACGGCACCATGTTAACTGCTAATTAATTAGATACTTGCCTATCACTCCAGGAACTTTTGTATTCCCTGTAATGAGAAATTTAAAAGAATATTGATTTTGGATCAGTTCCAACAAAGTTTTGTGATTACACCTGAAGTTAGAATTCTTTAGCTAACAAGTTGTGTCTTAATGTGTTTATTCAATCCACATTTCAATGTCTGCTAATCTCTGTACTCTTTCCTTCCTGTAGTGATAAAGGGGAGGGGAATCACTTTTACTGTCTGAAACTGGTTTAAATCTCTTCCTCTAATGCTTTTAGTGATTTGTTTGTACATAAGTGGATCTATAACTACTTTGGAATCTATATCAATGATTATCAATATTGTATCAGATGGTTTAAATAATTCAAGATGAGCAACTAATTAGTGTGAAACCGCAGTTGCACATTCTATCTCATTTAAGTTATCTTGATTATACAGAGTTACTATTGTTCTACTTGTGAAGACAATATTAAGCAAATATTTTCCCATATGCTCCAACTACTGTCTTGGTAGCTCCGGAATTTAAATTCAGTTAATAAATGAATTTGGAATAAACCCAGTGTCGGAAAAGCCCATCTACTGTCCTATAGGGCCCTTGTGGAGCAGTGGTAATGTCCCTCTAAGTCTGAAGACCTGGTTCAAGTCCCACCTGCTCCAAAGATGTTTCATAACATCTATGAACAGGTTTATTAAAAAAAACCTTCACTCTCTCTACCCATCCCATACCTTTGGTGTCATTGATTCCTGACTCTTCTCTGAAATGGCCTCATGGATCTTTCGATTACGATGCAAAAATACAACAAAAATAAAACTGGAGAAACCAGCTGGAATGAGTCAAGGCTCAGACACACCAGCCCTCTGTCAATCCTCCAACCTAATATCTGGGACTTATGTTAAAAATGGCAGAGCTGTCCCAGACTAGTCAATCAACAACTTGGTATAATCAAATAATACATCATAGACAATGTCCCAGACACAAACATAACTATTCTGGGTACATCCTGTGCCAGGACAGGACATAACCAGCAGAAATGGCAGCATGGTGGTATACAGTCAGGAGGGAGTTGACTCTGGACACCATAAGGTCTCACGATGTCAAGTCAATATGGGCAAGGAAACCTCCTAATGATTAACCATCACTTAGTTGATGAATCGTTTGGAAGTATTTGTTGTTGACTTTGACTGGGCAGGGGATTTTCAATTATGATAAGGGATTGGACAGAAGTGGGGAATTTTCCTTAGAGCAGAGGAGACTGAGGGGGGTGGGATGACATGATTATGATGTATAAAATTATGAAGTGCACAGATAGATAGGAAAAAAAACTGATCCCCTTGTTGGAAGGGTCAAGAGATTTAGGTGACAGGTAGGAGGTTTAGAAGAGATAGGAAAAACTTTTTCACCCAGAAGATAGTGGGAATGTGGACCTTGCTGCATGTAGGGGCGGTAGAGGCAGAAACCATCATAACATTCAAGACGTATTTAGATACACACATGCAAGACATACAAAGTTGGAAAATGGGATTAGACGGTTATAGGGTCATAGAGTTATACAGCATGGAAATAGACCCTTCCGTCTAACTCGTCCGCACAGACCAGATATTCTAAACTAATCTAGTTGCGTTTGCCAGCATTTAGCCCATATCCCTTTAAGGAGAAAGTGAGGACTGCAGATGCTGGAGATCAGAGTCAAGAGTGTGGTGCTGGAAAAGCACAGCAGGTAAGGCAGCATCTGAGGAGCAGGAGAATCAACATTTTGGGAATTCCTGGTGAAGGGCTTATGCCCGAAATGTTGATTCTCCTGTCCTTCAGATGCTGCCTGACCTACTGTGCTTTTCAAGCACCACACTCGACCCATATCCCTTTAAATCCTTCTTATTCATGTACCCTCCAGATGCCTTTTAAAGGTTGTAATTACACCCAGCAGGTACAATTATTCCTCTGGTAGCTCATTCCATACTTGCACCACCCTCTATGTGAAAAGGTTGCCCCTCAGGTGCCTTTTAAATCTTTTCCCTCTCACCTTGAATCTATGGTTTGGACCTTCTGGTTTGGACTCCCCCACCCTAAGAAAAAATACCTTGATTTTGACTGGCACAGACTCATTGGGCCAAAGGGCCTTTTTCTATGCTGCAGATCTCTGTGATTCTAAGTACTGAGGATAACAAGGGCACAGAATGTAGCCTGAAGAGGTAATTCAATCTCTTCAGTAAGTCTGGCTCAGTAGCACGATAACTGTCCGGGCCAACTAAGTTCTGAACGGCACAGTTACCAGATTTGCCTTGCAATAGGGTGGTGAAGTAACTAACATGATGGCACATTGATTTGACCTCATCCTCACTAATCTATTTATCGCTGATGCACCTGATGAGAGTATTGATGGGAGTGACCATCGCACTGTCCTTGTGGATGTAAAGGGCATACTCCATCATATTTGTAACACTACCATCTGTTAAATCAGATACATTCAGAACACATCTAACAGCTCAAAACTGGGAATCCATGAAGTGCAGGAACTGAATTGCAATTTATCGTGAGCCTCCATATGTAAACTTGAGCCTTCATATCTCTTAGTCCTGGTTCAATGAGAAGTGCAGGGGAGAATATTAGGAGAAACAAAAAGGCAGGCAAAAAACAAGGAGCCAACCTGGTGAAGCTACACAAAAAGAATACATATACTTCTTTCCACACCAGTACTCCCTCCAGACTTCACATCAACTCTAATTAAGAGTCATCTAGACTTGAAACGTTGGCTTGCTTTCTCTCCATGGATGCTGCCTGACCTGCTATGACATAGAAATATACTGTAGTTCTTTCACTGTCACTGAATAGAATTCTGAAATTCCCTACCTAACTACAGTATACAGTGTGAATGTCTTATCAAGGGCAGTTAGCGATGGGCAATATATGTTGCTGGCAAACCCTAAATTTCATGAATGAATAATTTAAAAATTTACAATATCCTCAAGGCCTTCAAAACATTTCAGAGCCAATAAAGTACAGCTGAAGCACTGTAATTTAGGTAAATTGATCAAAATACATATAAAATACCTTGTGGCCATAACAGTTTTATTGCTTGACTGGGAAGATGTTTTGTCTTTATCCAGAGTGTGTAACAAAATTCTGCAAATATAAGTCAAAATTAATATACACATATTCATGCTTCCAACCATCTCTAAAGTGTCTTGGGCCTTATTACCCCAAATTTATTACAAGGGTGAAGATTAGAGTGGTACTGGAAAAGCACAGCAGGTCAGGCAGCATCCGAGGAACAGGAAAATCGACGTTTCGGGCCAAAGCCCTTCATCAGGAAGGGCTCATTCTAATCTTGACTCTGATCTCCAGCATCTGCAGAGCTCACTTTCACCTTATTACCAGGGTGGTCTTGTGTCACTGTTCATGATCTGGGGGATTGGAAATTTGAGGAACTAAACTAAGAAACAGCAATAACATTAGAAAATAAGAGAAGAACAAAGTGAGAGAACAGCTTAACATTTTCATTTCATACTAATATCTCATGTTAAATAAGAATGAAAGGGATAGAATTCCAATTGATATCAAAACTGGATAAATCAGATCCCAGAGTGAAGTATGCCTTGATTAACCCTAACTTTCGTGGTAACTTTACTTGAACAAATTCACAACATTGTGCCAGTGTACTTTGAACAGAAAGAATAAATTGTTTATTAAACAACAAAAACACATCAACTATATTACACTAGACAAAAAAAGTTGGAAACGTTTCACGACAAACAGAAGAAAATGGTTCTAACTCATAATGTTCCTTTCATCCCGGCAAAACCCTTGCAAAAACCAAACCCCTATGTTCAAACACTATCTCCACATTAAGGATCTTTGTGCAAGCTGGCACAGCTGCAATTGGTTTCCTTCCTTTGAGATACTTCAAACAGACTCAATAGTACCTAAACCTCAGAGCAAACATGAGTTCTCTAAGCTCAGTCTCCAGAAATATTACAGGATTTCTTACTGGAGAACTTATCCCTCCTGCCTCCATTCTCTGGCACACTCACACACACTCTGTGATTGCCTGAATACTTCTGGATTTTAAAAAAATCTCTGTGTATTCTTGGACCCCTCTTGTTCACAACACCACAGTATTTTCTACCTTTGTTTCTAATCCACTAAATTAGCAAGATTCATCTCTTCATTTCAAGGGTTGGAAAACATGTACTCAAACAGGCTTTATACTTACAGGCACTAAGCTCACAAAAATAACTTTTAAAACAAACTAAAGCCATGTCCCTCCTTCTTAACACATAAAATAGACATTGAACTTAAATTTCTCCACTGTTCCTCACAGATAGGAATGAAAGGAGATAGGTATAGTTCAGATTCTTCAGATTTATGAGATCAAAGTGTACGGAAAGAAAGTAGGAACGGGGGACTAGATTGATTATATTGAATGGTGGAGCAGCTCAAAGGACTGAAACGCCTACCCCTGTTCCTGTGTTCTCATAGGATAAGGCCAATCAGATAACCCTATTCATTTTATCATCGAGATCCTGCTTTAGGAAGGAGTCTGGTCATTCTGATCTAAACAGAATTTCTCTACTTCATGCTTTATATTTACATCTTCTAATTCTTTCTGATTTTGCATAAAACATTTGATGTTGTTTTCATTGATGCACCACTCAAAAGAATCTTTCTCTAACAATTGCTTTTTGCAAGATTGTAGAGGCTTCCCTCATCTCACTCATGATTATAATTGGGAACCATTAAATTCACTAGATGTGACAAATATTTTGATCCCTGAATTTTGTTAAAGCAGATATCTTTCTGCACTGATCAATTTGCCCTGCACATTTATTAAATATTTCCTTTTGTGTGAAACAAATTCTGCTTTCTTAGAGCCAATTGCAATCGCAAATACAGACTCCATGTTTAAGTGTTTTTAATCCACTTGTGGAATGAGAGTGTTGTTGACTGGCCAACACTTATTGCAAGTCGTGGTGCTGGAAAAGCACAGCCTGTCAGGCAGCATCCGAGGAACAGGAGAATTGATGTTTCGGGCATAAGCCCTTCATCACTTTCTCCAACATTTATTGGAGGTCCTAGCTGCCCATGAGAAAGTGAGCTGCCTTCTTAAATCACTGCAGATCGCGAACTGTAGGTAGACCTACAATAATTTTAGAAAGGCAATTCCGGGATTTTGACTGAGTGACAATGAAGGAATGGAGATTTGGTTCCAAGTTAGGATGGTGAGTGTTCTGGAAGGAAACTTGTAGGGAATGGTGTTCCCATGTATCTGCTGCTGTTGTCCTTAGAAGTGGTCATGGGTTTGGAATGTGCTGTTTAAGGATCTTTGGTGAATATCTGCTGTGCATCTTGTAGACAGTACACATTGCTGCTACTCATTGTTGGTGGTGGAGGGAGTGGATGCTTGTGGAATATTGCGTGCAATTCTGGTCTCCTTCTTATTGGAAAGATGTTGTGAAACTTGAAAGGGTTCAGAAAAGATTTACAAGGATGTTGCCAGGGTTGGAGGATTTGAGCTATAAAGAGCGGCTGAACAAACTGGGCCTGTTCACTCTGGAGCGCGGAGGCTGAGGGGTGACCTTATAGAGGTTTGCAAAATGAGGGACATGGATAGGGTAAATAGACAAAGTCTTTTCCCTGGGGTCGGAAAATCCAGAACTAGAGGGAATAGGTTTAGGGTGAGAGGGGAAAGATATAAAAGAGACCTAAGGGGCAACTTTTTCACAAAGAGGGTGGTATGTGTCTGGAATAAGCTGCCAGAGGAAGTGGTGGAGGCTGGTACAATTGCAACATTTAAGAGGCATTTGGATGGGTATATGAAGAGGAAGGGGTTGGAGGGGTATGGGCCGGGTGCTGGCAGGTGGGACTAGATTGGGTTGTGATATCTGGTCGGCATGGACGGGTTGGACCGAAGGGTCTGTTTCCATGCTGTACATCCCTATGGCTCTAAGTAAAGAGTCATAGATTGGTGGAGTAGCAGATAGTGAAGGGGACTGTAATTTGGGGATTGGAAAGTTGGGCAGAGAAATGGCAGATGGATTCAATCCAGGCAAATGCAAGGTGATGTACTTTGGAATATCTAATTTAAGAACAAACCATACGGTAAATGGAATTGATGTACAGAGAGGTCTGGGTGTTCAGGTCCATTGTAACCTGAAGGTGGCAATGTAGGTTGATAGAGTGGTCAAGATGGTATACGGCATACTTTTCGATTACTCAGTGTCATGAGTTCAAGGTGAGAGGGGAAAAGTTTGAGGGAGCTATGTATGGAAAGTTCTTTACTCAGAGAGTGTGGTTGCCTGGAACGTGGTAGAGGCAGACACAATAGTATCATTTAAGATGTATCTAGACAGATACATGAATGGCCAGGAAGCATGGGGATACAGATCCTTAGAAAATAGGTGGTAGGTTTAGATAGAGGATCTGGATTGGCACAGGCTTGGAGGGTGAAAGTGGATACTGCAGATGCTGGAGATTAGAGTCAAGATTAGAGTGGTGCTGGAAAAGCACAGCAGGTCAGGCAGGAACATCCTAATGAAGGGCTCCTGCCTGAAACATCGATTTTCCTGCTCTTCGGTTGCTGCCTGACCTGCTGTGCATTGTCAGCACCACTCTAATCTTGATAGGCTTGGAGGGCCGAAGAGTCTGTTCATGTGCTGTAATTGTCTTTGTTCTTTGAGTCTGCACCAATCAAAAACATCGAGTCTGCTTTTCCAGCGCCACACTTTTCAACACCAATCAAAAACGACCTAAATATTCTAATCCCATTATATTGAGTTCCCTCGTCTAAATCAACGGAATGTATTATGAATAGCTGCGGTCCAAGTACTGATCTGTGCAGTAACCCATGCTTTCATGCTTTCAGAAAAAGACCCGTTTCGTGTCTGCCACCCAGGCTTTATTCCTGATGAAGGGCTTTTGCCCGAAACGTCGATTTTGCTGCTCGTCGGATGCTGCCTGAATTGCTGTGCTCTTCCAGCACCACTGATCCAGAATCTGGTTTTCTATGTCAGTACACCACCCCTAAACCCATGCACTTTAACTTTACACACTAATATCTTAAATGGGACCTTATCCAATGCCAAAGTAAACCACATCTAATGGTTATCTCTTATCAACTCTATTAGGTACATGGTTTAAATATTCCAATGTAAATATATTATCTTTATCCAATCCTGCACCGTCTTGCAAGTGCTCTGCTGTTAAGTCTTTTATAATGGATTCAAAGCATGATCGATCTTGAAAGGGGTACAACTAAGTTTTTTTGGAAGGAAGAAAATGTTATTACAGTTGTCCATTTCAGTCAGCACGGCGCCTTTATAAAGATCCTCGATTAATTTTCGCCAGTTCTGCAGAAACCCCTATGGGGATTGAAGGGACTACTCCGCCCCGATTCCCATTTCAGTTTGGGTGTGAGCCAAAGTGACCTTCAGTGTACACAGGGCTGTCTCTAAAAGGGAAATGGAAAAACACGGAACTTAGCAAGTCAAAGTCAACAGACGGTATAAAAGTCCCTTTGGTTAATCTCTCGCCCTCCTCTGTTGAGTAAGGAGCTTTTCTTTTCCATTGTGAATCAGAGTACATCCTTGAGATTTTCCCTCTGAAATTTCGACGTAGAGTTTTTTTAAAGTGGGAGATCCTTACTTAAGGCCGACCCAATTGAACCTGTATGTGTTTTCAAAATTATATTATTTGAGTGAGGACTTTTTTTTAGGGCAAAGGAGAAGGCACTGTCTCCTCCTCTGAAGAGACGCAGTTTACTTTGGAGCCGGCGAGCTGCTTGATTCGTTCAGGAAAGGCGCAAGAGGAGAGGGGCAAGAGGCAGCACCAAGATCACCCCCCCACCCCGCCTCTGCCAGCTCTCTCCCCCGGCCCACAGTGATCACCATGAAACCCGCCGCCTTCCCTTACCTCGGGCTGTTGTGCGCCACTCTCGTCTCATGTCAGGTCCCGCCAGGAAAAAGGTAAAGAAGTTTTTTCAGCAACAACAAAAAATTCGTAAACCTTTAGCCCAACCCTGGTGATTTTGTTGTTTGGTAAATGTCTGGAGTCGCCCGATCTATATTTGTACTGGAAATGAAGTTTGTTTTTCCGAAAAAAAATCATTATCTTAACTATGTTTCACATCGTCGGCATTTCTCTGTCATCCCGGTTTTAAGAAACTTGTCGCAAGATTGGTTTAACGTCGGTGCCTCCAAACGGTTGGTGGTCTCAGTTCTCAGTGAAACCTGATGATTGTTTGTTTTAGAGACGCGATTAATGCAATGTGGCTTCAACTCATCCTCTGTTCCCTCACACTGGACTCTCAGTTCCTGGACTTTACTTGCCTCCTGGGAGTTTTACTTGCTGACACCATAGATTGTTGTTATGGGGTAGAGGTAAGCAAGCATACAAAAACAAGATGTCAGAAATTGTACGTGAGAACTAAAGAAAGTTTGAGAAAGCGACTTAACAGAGCCAGGTGGCACCCACTGCTCGCTCCGTATCCATACACCTGAATACTGGGAGTGCAACAATATTGGGAAAGAAAGCTGAAAACATTTGATTTTGTGACATACTGTAATGAATGTATAAAATCAGACATATAACTTGCTTATACGCCTGTTGTTTTAATACATGTATAGGACGTAGGTATTGCTGGCAGAGCCAGCTTTTATTGCCCATCCTTAGTTGCCCTTGAGAAAATGAAGATCTAACATCTTGAACCTCTGCAGTCCATGTGCTATAGGTAGTTCCACAACGCTACACTTGCAGGTATCTGCTGCCTTAATGCAATGTAAGGGCAAAAAAAAAGTTCTGTTAATGAAGTGAAGTTTATTTTTATGCAGACTTGGTATAACTATGTCACGATAATGAATTATATGTAAGATGTGAAGTATGCTGATAGTGAACATCCATGTTGCTGATTTGCTAGACCAAGGAAACCTCATGCAAATTTGAAAAACTATATTGTAAAAGAAATACTAACGGGTAATGGTGACTTGGCTTTAAGACAGACTTGGAATACACTTCAGATAATAGATATCAAAAAATCTAATTACTTCTTGAGCTTAATTGAGCTCCTGCAAAAAATCTGAAACAGGTACAGAAAATGCTGGAGAAACTCAGTAGGTCTGGCAACATCTGTGCCGAGAAAACAATTATTATTTTGAGGCCGGTCAGCCTTCTTCAGAACCAAAAACAGTGAGAGAAAAATGATATTTATGCTGATCAGCATAAGGATCACTGAAGTAGAAGCATTAACACTCTTTTCTCTCCACAGATCCTGCCAAAGCTGTTGAGTTTCTCTAACAATTTCTGTTTTGTTTGTCAGATGTCCAGCATCTGCAGTTCATTGCTTTATTTATCAAAAAGGTCTAATTGTTTTTGATGTTAACAGAACCCTGGCATTTAGATTACTAGCTTGTTATGTCTGCAAGGAGATCAAGGTGGAATATAATGGTGTCTGATACCATCGAGTGTATCATGATTTGCAGCAAATTCCTTGCTTAGTTTAATAGCAAATAGAGGAATTTGATAGGGATGTGTTGGATTCATAGTGGTATTAAGTAGCATCATTCTCAGGCTTATATCTTCTGAAAAACAGAATAAATAAAGCATAACATTCAGTTATTTGCAAATTTGATATCTTTTGTTGCCTTTCCAGGAACTTTAAATGTGGAGGAGTACGAAGTGGACAGTCAGGTTTCATCGGAAGTGAGGGATTCCCTCGACTTTACCCACCCAACAGTAAATGCACTTGGAAAATCACGGTATGAATTGGGACTGTCATGAATACAAGCATATTGCAAAACATACTTTTAAATTACTCAAAAATGAATATATTTAATGGAACTGGACATAGTAGAATGTGGCTAAACCAAATTCAATTAAGAAACCATTATAATATTACAGCAAATAAAATATATCTAACATTTTTTAATTGTATATTAGCAATAATCTATCTGTTAACATAGAGTCATAGAGATGTGCAGCACCGAAACAGACCCTTCGGTCCATGCCGACCAGATATCCCAACCCAATCCAGTCCCACCTGCCAGCACCTGGCCCATATCCCTCCAAACCCTTTCTATTCATATACCCATCCAGATGCCTTTTAAATGTTGCAATTGTACCAGCCTCTGCCACTTCCTCTGGCAGCTCATTCCAGACACATACTATCCTCTGTGTGATAAAGTTGCCCCTTGGGTCTCTTGTATATTTTTCCCCTCTCACCCTAAACCTATGCCCTCTAGTTCTGGACTCCTTCACCCTAGTGAAGAGACTTTGTCTACTTATCCTATGTATGCCCCTCTGATTTTATAAATTTCTATAAGATCACCCCTCAGCCTCCGATGCTCCAGGGAAAACAGCCCCAGCCTATTCAGCCTCTCTCTATAGCTCAAATCCTCCAACCCTGGCAACATCCTTGTAAATCTTTTCTGAACCCTTTCAAGTTTCACAACATTCTTCCAATTGGAAGGAGACCAGAATTGCATGCAGTATTCCAAAAGTGGCCTAACGAATGTCCTGTACAGCCTCAACATGACCTCCCAACTCCTGTATTCAATAGTTTGTCCAATAAAAGAAAGCATACCAAACACCTCCTTCACTATCCTATCAACCTGTGATTCCACTTTCAAGGAGCTATTAACCTGCACTCCAAGGTCTTTGTTCAGCAACACTCCCTAGGACCTTACCATTAAATGTATAAGTCCTGCTAAGATTTGCTTTCCCAAAATGCAGCACCTCTTATTTATCCAAACTAAACTCCATCTGCCACTCCTCAGCTCATTGGCCTATCTGACCAAGTTTGTAATCTAAGGTAACTTCTTCGCTGTCCACTACACCTCCCATTTTGGTGTTTGAAGGAGTTGTGTTATTTAGCTGATGAGTTTTCCAGGGGGCTCAATGTCTGGAGTAAAGGCACAGGCAATAGTGGCTCGAGGATGATAGAAAACGATGAAGCCATTTGGCTGCAAGTCAGTGTCGGTCTAGCCTTTCAGCCAAAACTATTTATGATAATCCCAAAAGCCTGCTCTTTCCCATAACTACTTATTGTCTTCCTTTTCAAATATCCCTTTCAGTCATGTTGTAGTTTGTCTCAATTACAACTTGACCTCCACATTTTAATGATTCCATATCTGCCAATATTCTTCTAATTCCTCCTGTTGGTTTTCTTGTGATCATCCATATTTTGTATTTCTTGTTTCTGATCCATCAATTTGAAAAAAAATTCTCATTTATCGTTTAAAATATTTCATCATTTTGAAAATCTTTTCAGATCAGACTTTAAGCTTCTTTGTTCCACTAAGAAAAATTGCTCTAGGAATGAGTTTGTGGGGAACATTTGCTATGGGTGTCATCCAATTTCAGTCATTTTCTCACATTGACAGTGATCTTGATGTAAGAGCGTGTGACAATCCAATTCTTTTTCCACCAGCCCCAGGCTATGCTTAAGTGCACTGTGTAGCCCAGACCAGTGTTCATTCGGTTCCTAAGCTTAATAAGGTGACGGTGGAACTTAGTTGCCAATCTCTTGCTCTGTCTGGGCATGAAGAACACAGCTACTGAAACTATTTGAGCAAAAACAATTTCTATAGAATCATAGAATCGCTACAGTGTGGAAGCAGGCTATTCGGCCCATCAGGTCCACAGCATCCCATCCATCTATACTCTACCCTAGCCAGGTAATCCTGCATTTCCCATGGTTAATCCACCTAACCTGCACATCCCTGGACTGTATGGGCAATTTAACATGGCCAATCCACATAATCTGCATATCTTTAAACTGTGGGAGTCAGTTGCCTGAGGCTGGAATTGAACATGGGTCCTTGGCTCTGAGGCAGCAATACTAACAACTGAACCACCGTGCTTCCCCAATTTGTTTTAACTGGAAGTGTATTAAATCTTCACAAAAGGGCCATCCTTCCCTCCCTCACTGCTGACCATAACCACACAATGAGCCTCAAAATGCATGCATGGCATTTGCTTTCATTTTCTTTCTTCCCCTTCCCTTTACATTTTAAAACATTTAATTTTCTCCCTTTATAGGTTCTTCCACACCATGTACCATTCCAAGCCAAAAGAGTGGGCAGGAGGCCTGTTCCTGTTCTCTGCCAAAGCCGCTTTTGATCAGCTAGGAGGTATGCAAAAGTGGCCTGCAGTGTTTTCCCACTAACCTTCTCTCCCTCTGAACAATTATCAGGCATTTATTCAGCACCTACTTGTCAACAGAGTCGAAGTGGAAAATTTACCCACTCAATGTACCAGTGGTTGTCATTCTTGGTAAACACTTTTACACTGGGGTCATGACAAGCACTGTCCTCCTGCCTTTGTTAACACTGCCTAATATAAAACAATCTGGCTTCCATTCTTGTGGCAAGGTCTTAGGTCTGAAATATCGATGGCCAGCTTCAGTTTCGCCACACAGATGCTGCCTAGTCTGTTGAGTATTTCCAGTCATTTCTGTCTTTGCTATTCTGTCCAGTTTGCATGAGTTCAAAGAGCTGAGGTCAGAGTTTAGAAAACAAATGTCACCATCTGTTTCAGCCAGGAACTGTGGTACAGATCACAGCAAAAAGGCACCAGTGCTCCAAAACCATGCATAAGTGACATATTCCTAGAGCCAAAGTAGCATTGTACAAGTGTTTCAAAGTATATTTGAGTGTACTTTATTTTGAATGTACTCTCTGCTACAAAGTGGTTCTGGGTCATACAAAACTAGAAAATTCTGGAAATATAAAGTAGAATGAATGATAATCATCAGAAAGCAAAGAGTTCAAGCTTTGGGATGTCATTTAATCAGGAAGATAGGTTAATATCACACCTAGGGGTGGTGATAGAACATAGAACATTACAGAGCGTACAGGCCCTTCGGCCTTTGATGTTGCACCGACCTGTGCAACCAATCTGAAGCCCATCGAACCTACACTATTCCATTTTTATCCATATGTTTATCCAATGACCATTTAAATGCACTTAAAGTTGGCGAGTCTACTACTGTTGCAGGCAGTGTGTTCCACAACACTATTACTCTGTTAGTAAAGAAACTAGCTCTGACATAAATCCTATATCTGTCACCCCTCAATTTAAAGCTATGTCCCCTCGTGCCAGCCATCACCATGCAAGGAAAAAGGCTCACACTGTCCATCCTATCTAAACCTCTGATTATCTTATATGTCTCAATTAAATCACCTCTCAATTCTTCTTCTCTCTAACAAAAACAGCCTCAAGTCCCTGAGACTTTCTCCATAAGACCTTCCCTCTACATCAGACAACATCTTAGTAAATCTCCTCTGAACCCTTTCCAAAGCTTCCACATCCTTCCCATAACACGGTGACCAGAACTGTACACAATACCCCAAGTGCGGCTGCACCAGGGTTTTGTACAGCTGCAGCATGACCTCGTGGCTCCGAAACTCAATCCCTCTACCAATAAAAGCTAACGCACCATAAGTCTCCTTAACGCTATCAACCTGGGTGGCAACTTTCAGGGATCTATGTAAATGGACACATATCTCTGTGCTCATCCACACTACCGAGAATCTTTCCATTGACCCAGTACTCTGCCTTCTTGTCATTCTTCCCAAAGTGCATCACCTCACATTTAGCTGCATTGAATTCCATTTGCCACCTCTCAGCCCAATTCTGCAGTTTATCCAAGTCCCCATGCAACCTGTAACATTCTTCCAAACTGTCCACTACTCCACCGACTTTAGTGTCATCTGCAAATTTACTAATCCATTCTCTATGCCCTCATCTTGGTCATTTGTAAAAATGACAAACAGCAGTGGCCCCAAAACAGATCCTTGCAGTACACCACTAGTAACTGAACTCCAGGATGAACATTTCCCATCAACCACCACTCTGTTTTCTTCAGCTAGCCAATTTCTGATCCAAACTGCTAAATCTCGCTCAATCCCATGCCTCCGTATTTTGTGCAATAGCCTATCGTGGAGAACCTTATCAAAATGCCTTACTAAAATCCATATATACCACATCAACTGCTTTATCCTCATCCATCTGTTTAGTCACCTTCTCAAAGAACTCAATAAGGTTTGTGAGGCACGACCTACCCTTCTCAAAACCATGTTGACTGTCCTGTCCTTAATGAACTTATTCCTCTCTCGGTGATAATAAATCCTCTGTCTTATAACCTTTTCCAACACTTTACCCACAATGGAAGTAAGGCTCACTGGTCTATAATTACCACAGTTGTCTTTACTCTCCTTCTTGATCAAGGGGACAACATTAGGTATCCTCCAGTCTTCTGGCATTATTCCTGTAGACAGGAATGGCCTTGTGGTATTATCGCCGGAATATTAATCCAGAAACTCAGCTAATGTCCTGAAGACCTGGGTTTGATTGCCACACAGCAAGTGATGGAATTTGAAGTCAATTTTTAAAAATCTGGAATTAAGAATCTACTGATGACAATTATGGGGGTGAAAAGAAACATTGAGATGAAATAAAATGAAACAGGACAGACCACCTGGCATTGACTTAGGTACTAGAAAAGACAATGGTAGAAACAGCCCTGTCAGCCCTGCAAACTACTCCTTACTATTATCTCAGAACTAGTGCCAAAATTGGGTGAGCTGTCTCATAGACTTGTCAAGCAACAACCTGACAGTCATACTGACAGAGTCATGCCTTATACACAATGTCCAAGACACCACCATCACCATCCCTGAAAGCCTCCTGTCTGACCAGCAAGGAAAGACCTAGCAGAAGCGATGCCATAGTCAGAAGGCAGTTGACCTGGGAGTCTTCAAAATTCAGTCAGAATTCCATGAAATCTCTTGGCTTCAGATTAAATATGGGCAAGGAAACCTGCTCAGAGTCAATTACTGTCCCATCCGTCTACTCTCAATCATCAGTAAAATGATGGAAGTTGTCATCAACAATGCTATCAAGCAGCAACTGCTCAGCAATAACCTGCTGACTGTTACCTAGTTTGGGTTCTGCCCAGGCCACTCAGCTCCAGACCTCATTACAGCCTTGGTTCAAAGACAGACAACAGCTGAATTTCAGAGGTGAAGTGGGACTGACAGCCCTTGACTTTAAATCTACATTAGACTGAGTGGCATTAAGGAGCTGCAGTAAAACTGGAATCGGTGGTCATCGGGACAAACCCTCTGCTGGTTGGAGTCATAACTGGCATAAAAGAAGATGGTTGTAGTTGTTAGAGGTCACTCATCTCAGCTCCAGGACATTGCTGCAGGAGTTCCTCAGGGTAGTGTCCTCGGCCCAGCCATCTTTGTTGCTTCATCAATGACCTTTCCTCCCTCATAAGGTCAGAAGTGGCGATGTTTGCCGATGATTGTACAATGTTCAGCATCATTCATGTTTCCTCAGATAACAAAGCAGTCCATGTTCAAATGTAACAAGATCTGGATATGGCTGACAAGTGACAAGCAACTTGCACACTACACAAATGCAAGGCAATGACCAACTCAATAAGATACAATCTAGCCACTGCCCCTTGACATTCGGTGGTTTTACTATAACTGAATCCTCCCACTATCAAATATCTGGGGATTACCATTGATCAGAAACTCAATTGGACTCGCCCTGCAAACACAAGTGCAGGCTATAAAAGCAGGTCAGAGACTAGGAATAGTGCAGCAATTAACTCACTTCCTGAAGGCCTCCTCTCCCCAAAAAACAAAAGGCCTATCCATCATCTAAAAGCTACACACTCCCATTTGCCTGTTTGAGTGCAGCTCCAACAATACTTAAGTTTGACACCATCCAGGACAAAGCAGCCGGTTTGATTGGCACCACATCCATGACCATCCACTCCCTTCACCACTGGTGCTCAGTGCACACTGCAGAAATTCACCAAAGAGTCTTAGACAGCACCTTCCTAACCCACAACTACTTCCAACTAGAAGGGCAATGACAGCAGATTCTTGGGAACACCACACACTGCAAGATCCCCTCTAAGCACTCACCATCCTAATTTGGAAGTATATCGCTGTTCCCTCACTGTGTCACTGGGTCAAAATCATGGAATTCCATCCCTAAGGGCATTGTG
The DNA here is from genome assembly GCF_037043375.1 of Chiloscyllium plagiosum. Lineage (NCBI taxonomy): Eukaryota > Metazoa > Chordata > Chondrichthyes > Orectolobiformes > Hemiscylliidae > Chiloscyllium > Chiloscyllium plagiosum. The sequence goes on along the minus strand of NW_028270151.1, from coordinate 7,426,691 downwards.
GTTTACTTGCAGCACACTGACTGCAGCGCTTCTAAAAGGCACCTCACCACCACCTTCTCAAGGGCAACTAGGGACAGGCAATAAATGCTGATCCAGCAAGTGATATCCAAATCCCAAGAGTGAATAAAAATATAGCATGGAACACAACTTTTACCTTCTAATGGTAACATGCTGTGTATTTCCAAGATTTTTTCTGTTTAAAGTAGATTCTCACATTCAGGGGATTTTCTTTATTGTTAGTGTTCAGGTGTTATTTTTCACTAGCTTGGATTCTTTGCAAATAGCATCCAATATCAGCCAAAGTGTAGAATGAATGTCAGTTGAAAATATGTGTGGCAAATGGGGAAGATCTAAGATTCCAGATATCCACAGGAAATTACAGCTATGGAGAACTATAGGCTTAAACATACAACCAAATACTTTGTGACAGTGTCAATATTTCAGTGCAATTTTTCATTCTCTTTTCACCATTACGTGTTAGATATGGTATTTTCTTTTCCATTAAGGAAGTTAGCAAATCGACTTGCTGCTCTCCAACATTTTTTCTCAAGCAATGACTCATGTTGAAGTTTAGTTCCAAGGACACCCACACTCCTCTGGTTCCTTGCCCATGCAATATTTCTTTAATAACTCACTGATGATCTTTACAGAACTTCAATAATCTAAGCAAAAAAAGATTCCCCAAAAGCAAATTTTTCTCCTTTTTATTCCTTGATTCTATCAGCATTTGTTGTTTTGAATAAAAACCCCTTTAAGAAATTATGGAATTGAAGAATATCAGAATTTTACAAAATTATGCTTAAGCAATTAAGATGATCTAAGAAACTGGAAGCAATATTGGCAACTTATTTATGTAGCACCTTTTACTGTATTAATATGCCCCAAGGTGCCACACAGGAGCATTATAAAACAAAGTATGACACACCAGGCTATGTAAGGTGATATTAAGTCAAATCTCCAAAAGGTCAAATGGTCAAAGAGGTGTTAAGAGGCATCTTAAAAGAGGAAAACAAGGGAGAAAGGTGGAGATTTGATGGAAATAATTTTGGAACTTAGTGCCTCACCAACTGAGATTCAATATTAGTTGAGAAATGGGAAAATTGAGGGGATTGAAGGCTGATGAATCCCCAGGGCCATGGTAATCTACATCCTAGAGTACTTAAGGAAGTGGTTCAAAAAATAATAGATACATTGATGGTCACCCTTCAGGATTCTATAGACTCTGGTACAGTCCCTGCAAATTGGAAAGGAGCTAATGTCACTCCTGTATTCAAAAACGGAGGTTGAAAGAAACCAGGGAACTACAGACCAGTAAGTCTAACTTCAGAAGTGAGGAAAGTTCTGAAATCCATTATCAAAGACTTTATAGTGGAGCATTTAGAAAACAGTGACAGGATCAGACAGAGTCAGCATGGATTTATGCAGGGGATATCATGCTTAATAAATTTGTTGGAATTCTACGAAGATGTAACGAGTAGAGTTGACAAGGGAGAGCCAGTCAGTCAATGTGGTATATTTGGACTTTCAGAGAGCATTTGACAGAGTCCCGCATTAGAGAATATTGTGCAAGATTAAAGCATGTGTGGTTTGGGGAAGTATTTTGAGGTAGATAGAAAACTGGTTGGCAGAGAGAAACAAAGAGTAGGAATTAATGGGTCCTTTTCAAATTGGCTGGCAGTAACTAGTGGGGTGCCACAGGGATCAGTGCTGAGACCCCAGCTATTCATAATAGACATTAATGATTTGGATGAAGGAACAAAATGTTACATCTCAAAGTTTGCAGATGATACCAAGTTGGGTTGGGGATGGGTGGGGTGATCAACTGTGAAGAGGATGCAGAGATCCTTCAGCATGCTCTGGACAGGTTGGGTGAGTGGGCAAATCAATGGTAGATGCAGTATAATTTGGTATAAATATGAGGTGTTCACTTAGGAAGCAAAAATAAGAAGGCACATTACTACCTGAATGGCTGCAAGTTGGGAGAGGGGAGTGTGCAGTGGGACCTGGGTGTCCTTGTGCACCAGTCACTGAAGATAAGCATGCAGGTGCAGCAGGTGGTAAAAAAGGCAATTGGGATGTTGGCCTTCATTGTGAGAGGTTTTGAGTACAGCAGCAGGGATGTGTGATTGCAATTACACAGGGCCTGGGTGAGGTCACACCTAGAATATTGCATGCAGTTTTAGCCTCCTTTTCTGAGGAGGGATGCTCTTGCTGTCAAGGGAGTGCAGCAAAGATTTACCAGGCTGATTCCGGGGATGGCAGGACTGACGTATGAGGAAAGATCAACTAGAACATAGAACGTTACAGCGCAGTACAGGCCCTTCGGCCCTTGATGTTATGCTACCTGTGAAATCAGTCTGAAGCCTGTCTAACCTACACTATTCCATTTTCATCCATATATTTATCCAATGACCATTTAAATGCCCTTAAAGATGGCGAGTCTACTACTGTTGCAGGCAGCGCATTCCACAACCCTACTACTTTGAGTAAAGAAGCTACCTATAACATCTGTCCTACATCTATCACCACTCAATTTAAAGCTATGTCCCCTCATGCTAGCCATTACCATCTAAGGAAAAAGGCTCTCACTGTCCACCCTATCTAACCCTCTGATTATCTTATATGTCAAAATTAAGTCACTTTTCAACCTTCTCCTCTCTAATGAAAAAAACCTCAAGTCCCTCGGCCTTTCCTCATAAGACCATCCCTCCACACCAGGCAACACCCTAGTAAATATCCTTCGAACCTTTTCCAAAGCTTCCACATCCCTCCTATAATACGGTGACCAGAACTGCACGCAGTACTCCAAGTGCAGCTGCACCGGAGTTTTGTACAGCTGCAGCATAACCTTGTGGTTCCGAAACTCAATCCCTCTACCAATAAAAGCTAACACATGTATGCCTTCTTAACAATCCTATCAACCTGGGTGGCAACTTTCAGGGATCAATGTAAATGGACACTGAGATCTCTCTGCTCATCCACACTACCAAGAATCTTACCATTAGCCCAGTACTCTGCATTCCATTACTCCTTCCAAAGTGAATCACCTTACACTTTTCTGCATTAAACTCCATTTGCCACTTCTCAGCCCAACTCTGCAGCTTATCTATGTCTCTCTGTCACCTGCAACATCCTTCAGCACTATCCACAACTCCATCGGTCTTAGTGTCTTCCGCAAATTTACTAACTCATCCTTCTATGCCCTCATCTAGGTCATTTATAAAAATGATAAATAGCAATGGCCCCAAAATAGATCCTTGCAGTACACCACTAGTAACTGAACTCCAAGATGAACATTTCCCATCAACCACCACCCTCTGTCTTCTTTCAGCTAGCCAATTTCTGATCCAAACCGCTAAATCTCGCTCAATCCCATGTTTCTGTATTTCATGCAATAATCTACCGTGGAGAACCTTATCCAAACGCCTTACTGAAATCCATATGTACCACATCATGCTTTATCCTCCTCCATCTGTTTGGTCACCATCTCAAAGACCTCAGTAAGGTTTGTAAGGCATGGCCTACCCTTCACAAAACTTTGTTGACTATCCCTAATCAACATATTTCTCTCCAAATGATGATAATTTCCTATCTCTTATAACCTTTTCCAACACTTTACCCACAACCGAAGGCTCACTGATTTATAATTACCAGGGTTGTCTCTACTCACCTTGAACAAGAGGACAACATTTGCTTTCCTTGAGTCTTCTGGCACTATTCCTGTAGACAAAGACAATTTAAAGATCAAAGCCAAATGCTCTGCAATCTCCTCCCTGGCTTCCCAGAGAATCCTAGCATCCATCATTGGGGACTTATCTATTCTCACACTTTCCAGAATTGCTAACACCACCTCCTTGTGAACCTCAATCCTGTCTAGTCTAGCCAGAATCTCAGTATTCTCCTCTAAAACATTGTCTTTTTCCAGTGTGAATACTGACAAAATTCATTTAGTACTTCCTCTATCTCATTGAACTCCATGTACAACTTCCCACTACTGTCCTTGATTGGCCCTAATCTTACTCTAGTCATTATTTTATTCTTGATACACCTGTAGAAGGCTTTAGGGTTTTCCTTTATCCTACCTGCCAACGATTTCTCATGTCTGCTCCTGGCTCTTCTTAGCTCTCTCTTTAGGTCTTTCCTGGCTAATTTGTAACTGTCAAGGTTAGGACTGGGTTAGGATTGTTTCGCTGAAGTTCAGACAAATGAGGGGGGATCTCAGAGACGTATAAAATTCTAACAGGACCTGACAGGGTAGATGCAGGGAGGACATTCCAGATGGTGGGGTGTGTCCAGAACCAGGGGTCACAGTCTGAGAATTTGGGGTGGACCATTTAGGACAGAGATGAGACATTTCTTCATCCAAACAGTGGTGAGCCTGTGGAATTCATTACCACAGGAAGTAATTGATGTCAAAACATTGAATGTATTCAAGAGGCAGCTAGATATAGCACTTGGGGCAAATGAGTTTAAAGGTTATGGGGAGAAAGCAGAATTAGGCTATTGAGTTGGACGATCAGCCATGATTGTGATGAATGGTAGTTCAGGCCTGAAGGGCCGAATGGCCTCCTCCTGCCCTGATCTTCCATGTTTCTATGAAACATAGCCACCAGTGGCAAGAGTGATTTTAAAATCAGAGATGCTCAAGAATTGAGTATTAGGTACCTTGGATGGTTAAGATGGTTGAGACCAAGGAGGAACTTGAAAACATGAATGAGAAGTTTAAAACCTGCTTTACCAAGTTACCATGCAGTAGTCAGCTGTAAACATTGGACTGCTTAATTTACTGAATATGGACACTGATGGTGGTCCTGGCATTTAGATCTTAATGGAGGAATGCATTTAATCAGTTTTCAAAGAGCTGCTTGCAAGAGGTAATGGAGAAATTTAAAGAGAGAGGGCTTAATTCAATTTCCTCCTAATGTCAAACCTTATAATTCTCCCTCTGTCTTCAATATTGTCACTCATTTATGTTCTATGAGCACCACTTTTTAATCAGAATTTAGGAATTCCTTACTTGTTCCCTGAATGTTTCAAAGAGTTTATGCAATGAATAATTCAGCTGTGCTGACCAAAAGGTCCGATTGTGGTGAATCCATTGTGCTGAAGTGGTGATGGTGGGAATGCTATAATTGGAATCAGTTCCTCTGTATTAAAAAGGAGAAAATGTAGTCCTTTTTCCATTTGCATCAAGAACTGTCTGCTCATAAATATTGGGAGAGGACAGAATAAGCTTGGCTATGACCCCTCACATAGTAAAATAGCCCACAAATGTTCATTGTAAAAGCTCCTACATGGAAGTCTACTTGAAGCTGCTTTTAAAAAAGATTCATTTAAAAAAGTATCTTTCAAGACCTCAAGACATCCCAAAAAGCTTTACAGCCAATTAAAACCATAGTCAGTGTTGTAATGTAACTACCAGAAGGTACAACAGAAGTACTGTTTTGTACAATGGTACTTCTGTCTTTATTGCCTGAAGTACTTTTCTGTACAGGTCACATTAGACCACTGGGTAACTGTAGATGTGGTTGTCCAAGTCCTGCTGTTTAATGATATGTTTCTGTAAAGGTGTTGGCCCGCAGCAAGCTTCTCTCCCAGTTATTACCCAATACTGTTTCCCAGTTAACAGTATAAGCTTTTCTCTCTACTTTTGCTTTAATTCACTAATGGGTTGTGAGTGTTGCTGGCAAAGGCAATATTTATTACCCCTACCTAGTTGCCCTTGAAAAGGCTGTGGTGTGCCACTCTTGAATGACTGTATACACACCCACAGTGCTGAGAATGAAGGGATTTCCAGAATGTTGACCCAACAGTGTTATTAACTACAGAGCTCAGCATGATGTGTGACTTGCAGGAGAATTTGTAGTGGCACTGTTCCAATACAACTGCTGCCCTTGTTCTTCTAAGTGGTAGAGATTGTGGATTTTGGAAAGAACTGCCAAACGGGACTTGGTGACTTGCTGCATTGCACACACTGCTGCCACTGTGTGCTACTTGTGGAAAGAGTAAGTGTTTAAGTGGTGGATGGGGTGCTGGTCAGGTGTGTGCCTTGTCCTGGATGATGATAAGTTTGTTGAGAGTTAGAACTGCACTCATCCAGGCATGTAGAGAGTAGTCTATTACATTCCTGACTTGTAAGTGATAGACAGGCTTTCTGATGTCAGATGGTGAGTTATGCACCACAGAATTCCCAGACTCTGACCTGCTCCTGTACTTGAATTTTTAAATGGCATAATCAGTTCAGTTTTTGCTCAATGTGATATCCTCCCTGAAAGGAGAATTCCCAATAGTGATTCAGCAGTGGGAATGCCACTGTGTATGAAGGGGAGGTTGTTGGGTTATCTCTTTTTGGAATAGTCACTTGTGTGATGTGAACATTGCTCGTGTTACATCCATCTGTTAATTAAACTAAACACCCAGAAAAGCTCACCTTGCCTTGTAATCTGTTAAAATATGAGTGACAGAAGTCCCAAATTCCAGTATTTGAAGAAAATAATATCAATTTATTCTTTAACTCTAAAAGTGAACATTAAAGAACAACTATTCACAACTCTAAGCTGCCCTTTCTCTTAACTGCTTATTACCTGCCTCCAACTCTATAACAATATATTGTTCCAATAAAACACTTATTAAAATTACATCAACTTACAAACCATACATCAGCCCTCATCTTCAGTGTCTTTCTTCTTCTGGCTGAGGTCTCTGGGGTCGTCAACTTGCTTTTACTGCGAATATGTTTCATATGAAAAGGTACCTTTTGATAGAGAGTGTTTCAATGTCTTGGGTCTTTCTCAAAGGCAGCCTGTATTTTTATATCCCCAACATCGGATTGTCTCATTGGTTCAATGTTGGCAAATCAATAAATTCAAATTTGGTTGGGTTTTAGTATCCTAGGGCATAATTTAAATTGATTGGTTAAATTTGAATTGTTGTCAAAACAGCAACCAACTCAAGTATATATTTCACAGCCAAATATTACATATTTTCAATTTTCCAGTACACTCTAAAACTGCTCTTGTAAGCTCTCAGTACGCAACAGCATTCACTCTTTCTTAAAGGTACAGTACAAGCCTTCCACTTCATAACACTTGTCACTTATCAGCCCTAGCTTTGATGTTATCCACGTCTTGCTGCACAGAGACTTCAGTATCAGAAGAATTAGAAATGGCGCTGACCACTGTGTGATCGTCATCAGTGAACATCCCCACTTCTGCCTACTGATGGAGCAAAGATTGTGGATGACGCAGCTGAAGATGGTTAGGTCTAGGACATTATTGTGAGGAATACAAATGGGTTCTTGTGGTGCAGTGATAGTGTCCTTGCCTCTGGGTCAGGCAGCCTGGGTTCAAATTCCACCTTCTCCAGAGGTGTGTAACGACATCTCTGAACATGTTGATCAGAACATATCCACTCAAGAATGTAACCAGCGAGGACCAGGATTTAATACTAGTGGCCACCAGTAACCCCAACCAATTTCTTCAGTGTTGATTTTTGTTTCCCTGATTCACATTTCAATATTGCTGGTGCTGTTAATGCCAAACATGGTCAAATGTTTCTTCAACTTCAAGGGCTATTGCTGTCTCTTTACCTCTGGAATTCTTTTTTTTTCCTTCAAAGACTTCAATGATATCTAGGGCAGACTGGTCTTGGAGGAACCTTAACCGAGCATCAGTAAGCAAATTGTTGGTGAGATAGCACTAGCTAGCTAGCACTGTCAATAAAACACTTTCTGTCACTTTAAAGATCGAGAACAGATTGATGGGTTGCAGTTGGCCTATTTAGGTTTGACCTATTTCTGTACCTGAGCGATTTTCTACCTTGTAGATGCCATTATTGCAGCTGTATTGGAACAGCTTACTTGGGGATGCTGCTTCGAGTGCATTTCAGTACTTGTCAGTACTTTTAAAAGAAATGTAAATTAAAGCTGCATTCCAGTTTAATTCTGGATCTAAAAGTGGAATAAGAAGTCTGATTTTAACAGTGTGCAAATAAATGGTTTTGAGAGAATCAAATGAGTTCTGGATTGTGAGGTTTAAAAGAACCTTGATTGCCTCATTCGAGGAGAGAGAGCTGACAGGAGATCACAGCGAAGGTTGTCATGACTATGAAGAGTTTTTAGAAGTCAAATAGGAAATATGTTTTTACGTATTGGTGTGTCAGTAACTAGAAGGTCGAATCCAAGATCAACACGACAAGCAAAGGAAATAAAGAACCACAACAGCCCAGATATCCTGATCTTTAAATAGTTTAAATAGAGACCGGACATATCCCCAGAGATATGAGTCAGGACATGTTGGAAGTCCTGGCATAGTGACAGGTGGGAATTATCTGGGTGGCTTAAACTTCCAGTGGGGAATTACCCTGCATCCAGATACCTCCGATAAACTCAGATATAGATTTTGTAACTTTGGAAGGTTCTGATTCATTTACCTGGATAGTTACTCAGGAAATGTCAGATAGATAAAATCCAGAACAGGCTTGGAGTCGATTGAGAGTCGGCAAGACCTTGGTTCAGGTCCCACCTTCTCCAGAGTTATTTTCCAATTAACCTGTTATCACACATCAAGAGCAGCATTCCAAGGGTCTTTTGCAATGGCAGTGTCTTTGCCTGTGGGCCAGGAGGCCCACGTTCAAATCCCAACCTCTCCAGGAATGTGTCATAACATGTCCCAACACATTGACTAAAATAACAGGAGTGGTGTTCCTACCATCAGGCAGTGGGGATTCCCAGTGGAGGGCACTCTACCCGGGACTACTTCCATTTTCCATTGGGGTCCTTGGGTGGTGGTGTTTGGATGCAGCAGTTCCATGCAATTGTAGTATGGGTGGTTCTTGGATTCCTGGCCCAGAGGTTCATTTTACAGGGCTGTGGAGTCCGTGGACCATGTACATGTTGGCTGTGGGAGACAATATACCCCTGTTTAATTACTTAAAGAATCTTTTGTTGTTTTTATTGTTTGCGCTTCAACCCAGTGCTCCTGATCTTTGGGTACCCATTGCAGTGCTGAGGGATAGTTGGGGGAGTTCAACATACCACCTCATAAGCCTGCTCCTGCCCTCCATAATCCCGTCTGACTACTCCATCCCTGCAACTCCCTCTGACTCAAATTCACCATCTCCCAGTCACTCTAATATGCTGCCACTTCAACTACACTGCCAATCTAACCACTGACCTCATTCTCACTCATCCACTCGATAGACTGGAAAGTTTTTTCAATATCCCAAAGCTTTTGAGAGTGTTAATGAATGTAACTGAATACAGCAGCCAGGAGATCTGATTTGGATTTCCCTGACGAGCCAGCTATACAAAGAATGAGCCCAAAAGTAGGTCCGTTCCACATTTTTGAAGAGGCCTGGTAGGGAAGTTTAAACTCAAAATGCATGTCGTGAAAAACAGTAGTAAAGTAGCAATCTAAAAGTGATGGTCACAGCACAGAAGTTTTGAGCCTATAATCATGGAAAGAGAATTACAAATATCTTTTTAAAAAGAATATAAATAAAAGTACCTTTTAAAACAAAGTAAAATATTAATGTGGAAATGCAAGGGAATAGGGCTAAATAGATAGCTGTTTGAGTTTTTTATCTGCTCGTGTGTCACTGGCAAAGCCAGCATTTATTGCTAAATGACTTGAGCTTATTGCAGAGGGCAGTTAAGAGTCACTGTCTCTTTGTTTGTTTTTTCCCTAGTTGACCCTTGTGACCTCTCACTGTATTTGAGTGACAGCTATCAATGATTCAAGTTTTAATGTCATTACTTGCAGGTACCAAAAGGCCGAGTGGTAGCTCTGAATTTTCGCTTCCTCGATCTGGAACGGGACACTCTCTGCAGATACGATTACATTGATGTCTACAATGGACATGTCAATGGCCAGCGGTTGGGCAGGTTTTGTGGTACTTCAAAACCTGGAGCCATCATTTCAACTGGCAACAAGATGATGGTACAGATGGTAACTGATGCCAACACTGCAGGAAATGGTTTTGTTGCTATGTACTCAGCAACTCGGCCAAACCAGAGAAGTAAGGTTATTTCATTCCTGCTGACAGAATAAACATTATAAATTCATGGCTAATGTAGAAATGTCAGTATAAAATATAAATTGCCTTAATGGTGGCAGACCTGTCTCTTAGGCAAAGGTTGTTGCTTCAAGCCTAGCTTTTAAGACTTAAGAACGCCGTCTAGTCCAGCTCTTCTGTGCAGTCCTTTCAGCTGAAATGTTAAAGCTTGGAAGTTAAAGGTCATGATGTCACTATTTGAAGAAGAGCAAGGGGTTTATCCTAACCAATGTTTATCATTTAACCAAATCACTGAATTCTCCTTACAGTTTGTGCACAAATTGCCTATGTTTCCTTATTATGCAATAGTGTTACAACATGGGGTAAACCCTCCTGCTTAATTTAAAACCAACAACACAGAAAAACTTTATCCCGTGCAGTAATCTGTAAAAATCTGAGTGCCAAGAACTATGTAAAGTAAAAATTAACAACTTTATTTCTTAAAGTATAAAAGCGAATAATTAACTAACCACTATTTACAATTTCTTTCTCTAACCTATCTTCTACCCTCCCTTCTATAATACTAGTCCGATAAAACTCCCAATTAAGATTTACAAAATAACACTTCTTATCTCAAAACCAGGCAGCTGTAGATTCTTGTTTTCAGATCTTCTTGTGTCTTCTTTTCTCCTTGTTAGGAATTTCTGTATTCCAAGTTACTAATCGAAAACGTATTTTTAAGAGTTTTTTTTCAAGCAGTCTGTTACACGCTAAGCCTTGGCAGTTCTCCTCTCAACTGTTCAATATTCCCCTGGTCTTATACCCCAGAGCATTGGATTGTGTCATAGGCTTTTCAGATTGTCAATATACTCAATTCAAACTTGATTGGAAATTGATATTTTCTTTGGGGTATAATTTAAACTGATTGGCTGAATTTGAATTTGTTTTTGTCTCCAGGCAACAAACTAATCGAGTTGTTCAACCCAATGTTACATTGTTGCTTTATTGAGAACACTTGGTACTGTGTCTGGTAGTTCTGCTGCTTTTAACTCTCTTAAAAGTACACCCGCATCTTCATAACAATAGTGACTAGTTTTCAAAGGTATTTTCTTGGCCCTGAATGAAGTTTCCATGGTGTTTGAAGTCAGGAAAATGTAAAAAATACCCTGAATTGGCTGTCACCTTCTTTAGACAATTATAGTGTAGAAGTCTTATAAATGCTGCTTTAATTTTACTAATTGCTGTGGACTATATATAAGTGTGAGAGAGAGTGAGGACCAAAATACAGACAACTTCTTCTGATACTCACCAGTAGAACCTACTTAATGAACAACCCAAATTAAAGTGCCCTTTTATGTAGACATTGAGAGCAGAAAGCACTGTCATTCAAAACTGACAATGAATAAATTGATTACTTTAGCATCTCTATTTACGCATGTGGTAAGCTTTCTTTAATGTTTCACCCAAGTTGCTGCTGTTGATGTGCTATGATGTATATTGTTGTCAAAATATGCAACAACAGGGAAGGATGGGAATAGAAACCACAGCTGAGCTTAATCTTTTCCTTGTTTGATGAACATTACACCTACAGTTCCAGCAAACGTGATGAATGATGGCAGGAAGAACTCTGCTCCATTTTATTCTTCTGATCCCAGGACCAATTACTCAGTCCAATTAAAATGCCCTTTCCAATGATCTAACTGAAATAAATGAACACCAAATATTTGGCTTTGCTAAACTCACCTCTTCATTATCTAGTCTATGTTCCCTCAGCCTTCCAGACTCGCTTGCTTGCATGTTCACTCATAATTCCATCTCAGCTTCTCTACCCTCTGAATTGCTTGTAAGGATCCCATTCCCCTGCCAATCTAGTTTAAATCCATCCAAACACAATAAAGTAACCTCCCTGTGAGACTGTTGGTCTGAATCCTGTTCAGATATAACCTGTCCAACTTGTACAAGTCCCACCTCCCCCAGAAATGGTCCTAATGCTTCAGAAATCCAAAGTCGTCCCTCCTGCACCTTCTCTTTGACCAGACATTGATTTGTTCTATCCTTAATCTCACTACTGCATGGCACCAGGAATAATCAAGAGATTACTACTTTTGAAGTCCTGCTTTTTAATTTCCTGACCTGGAGTGCTTAATGTCTGAAATACTAAGCATGCAATGTCACATCCATTAGTAACCATTAACACCATCCAGGACAAAGCAGCCCCACTTTGATTGTCACCACATCCACAAGCATCCACTCCCTCAACCACTATCATTCGGTAGCAGCAGTGTGTACAATCTACAAGGTTGACTGCAGAAATTCCTCAAAGTACCTTCCAAACCCACACTTCCATCTAGAAGGGCAAAGGCAGCAAATACATGGGACACCACCACTTGCATGTTCCTCTCCAAGCCACTCACTATCCTGACCTGGAAATATGTCGCAGTTCCCTCAGTGTCACTGGGTCAGAATCTTGGAATTCCCTCCCTAGGGCGTCGTGGGTTTACCTATAACATATGGACTGCAGTGGTTCAAGAAGCTCACCATCACCTTCTCAAGGGCAACTACGATGGGCAGTGATGTCTGTGTCCCACGGGTGAATGAAAAAAATACATGCTGCCAAGCTTGCTGAGTGTCTCCAGCACTTTGTGTCTTGTTAAAACACTACCTTGATTGTCTTGATTTGTGAAAAAATTGAGGGGAAAAGGCAGATTTTAAACACGGTCTAATTGATATCTGAACATCAGTATTTTTCAATTACCTCTGTAACTCCCTAAAGTTTGCTTTCAGGACTTCATTTCTTCTTCTTCCTATGTCATTGGTCCCAAAGTGGGCTGTGACCTTTGGCTGTTTGCTGTCCCACTTCAGAATGCACTGCAGCTGTTCCATGAAATTGCTGACCCTGGCATCTGGTGGGCAAATTACTATCTTGGAGTCTTATCTATGACAACAGATGTGCCTGTTTATTCTGCTCTCTAATAAAATCCCCGACAAGTATTGCCCTTCCACACTTATTCCTCCTCCTCCCTGAGCAACTGAACCGTCCACAGTGCCATAAAATATATACCAACTCTATAAACCCCACATGGGGGAGACAACACATTGGGATAGAATAGTACTTAGACCTCTATACTAAATAATTTTCGACAGGAATGTAATGCTTAATTTAAATAGGGATAGTTGCTAAAAGCAGTTTAATACCAGCTAATGCATCAACTCTAAAAACAGTCCTATTGGTTTTGATATTAGTGGGATAATTAAAATAAATACGCATGTGCTAGCTTAAGCTCATTTTAGAGTAGTTACTGTATTGTTAGTGGTTGGGACGACTCTTGTACAATGGAGAGCACCTTATTTGGCGCTGCAGAGCTGGCATCAGCAGAAAGCACCAAATATGAAAGGGCTGAAGTATACAGTGTTAGAATGATGATTTTGCCATATGCTAAAAAAGTCTGCAATACAAGTACAATGATTTTTTTGCTTTGAGTGCTCATTGTTGAATGGATAGTTTGTAACATTTTTATCTAATCCCTACAGATGATCAGTTTTGTGGTGGTCGTTTGGAAAAATCACCTGGCTCCTTCAAAACACCTAACTGGCCAGACCATGATTACCCAGCCGGAGTCTCCTGCTCATGGCACATAGTGGCACCCAAACATCAGGTAATGGTGACTAAATATGTAACAATGCCTTATCTCATGATCTAAACCAATCATATGACTCCTTCCACAAGGTCCTGGGGGGAGAAAAGCAGTTTGGATATGGGGAATGAGTAAGGACATGAAGATGAATTGGACAACCTTTCTCGAAGAGCTGGCACAAGCATATGATGGGTTGAATGACCTCCTTCAGCCCTGTATAATTCTATGATTAATGAATTGATTAGCTAAGTGAACGATTTATTTTTCTGTGGCTGGTAAGATCTTAGTTGAGACCAGTAAGATTTTTTTATTTAAAGAAAATCTGAATTCGCAGTTTCCAGTTCTCAATCACTTTTTGGTTTGGAATCGCAGGTTCATGGATGGAGCTTAGCCATTTAAAGAGAAAGTGAGGACTGCAGATGCTGGAGATCAGAGCTGAAAATGTGTTGCTGGAAAAGCGCAGCAGGTCAGGCAGCATCCAAGGAGCAGGAGAATCGACGTTTCGGGCATGAGCCCTTCTCCAGGAATGAGGAAAGTGTGCCAAGCAGGCTAAGATAAAAGGTAGGGAGGAGGGACTTGGGGGAGGGGTGTTGGAAATGCGATAGGTGGAAGGAGGCTAAGGTGAGGGTGATAGGCCAAAGTGGGGGTGGGGGCGGAGAGATCAGGAAGAAGATTGCAGGTTAGGAAGGTGGTGCTGAGTTCGAGAGTTGGGACTGAGACAAGGTGGGGGGAGGGGAAATGAGGAAACTAAAGAAATCTGAGTTCATCCCTTGTGGTTGGAGGGTTCCTAGGCGGAAGATGAGGCGCTCTTCCTCCAGGCGTCGTGTTGCTATGGTCTGGCGATGGAGGAGTCCAAGGACCTGCATGTCCTTGGTGGAGTGGGAGGGGGAGTTGAAGTGTTGAGCCACGGGGTGGTTCGGTTGGTTGGTCCGGGTGTCCCAGAGGTGTTCTCTGAAACGTTCCGCAAGTAGGCGGCCTGTCTCCCCAATATAGAGGAGGCCACATCGGGTGCAGCGGATGCAGTAAATGATGTGTGTGGAGGTGCAGGTGAATTTGTGGCAGATATGGAAGGATCCCTTGAGGCCTTGGAGGGAAGTAAGGGGGGAGGTATGGGCGCACGTTTTGCATTTCTTGTGGTTGCAGGGGAAGGTGCCGGGAGTGGAGGTTGGTCCTTACCTACCACCCACCAACCTCTATATACATCGTATCATCCGTCGTCATTTCCACCACCTCCAAACGGACCCCACCACCAGGGATATATTTCCCTCCCCTCCCCTATCAGCGTTCCGAAAAGACCACTCCCTCCGTGACACCCTCGTCAGGTCCACACCCCACACCAACCCAACCTCCACTCCTGGCACCTTCCCCTGCAACCACAAGAAATGCAAAACTTGCGCCCACACTTCCCCCCTTAATTCCCTCCAAGGCCCCAAAGGATCCTTCCATATCCGCCACAAATTCACCTGCACCTCCACACACATCATTTACTGCATCCGCTGCACCCGATATGGCCTCCTCTATATTGGGGAGACAGGCCGCCTACTTGCGGAACGTTTCAGAGAACACCTCTGGGACACCCGGACCAACCAACCGAACCACCCCGTGGCTCAACACTTCAACTCCCCCTCCCACTCCACCAAGGACATGCAGGTCCTTGGACTCCTCCATCGCCAGACCATAGCAACACGATGGCTGGAGGAAGAGCACCTCATCTTCCGCCTAGGAACCCTCCAACCACAAAGGATGAACTCAGATTTCTCCAGTTTCCTCATTTCCCCTCCCCCCACCTTGTCTCAGTCCCAACTCTCGAACTCAGCACCGCCTTCCTAACCTGCAATCTTCTTCCTGACCTCTCCGCCCCCACCCCCACTCCGGCCTATCACCCTCACCTTAACCTCCTTCCACCTATCGCATTTCCAACAGCCCTCCCCCAAGTCCCTCCTCCCTACCTTTTATCTTAGCCTGCTTGGCACACTTTCCTCATTCCTGGAGAAGGGCTCATGCCCGAAACGTCGATTCTCCTGCTCCTTGGATGCTGCCTGACCTGCTGCGCTTTTCCAGCAACATATTTTCAGCTTAGCCATTTAAGCCAAGTTCTTTCTTTAGAGCTGTCTGTCTAACATGTGAAGTACAAATGATTGTGTGAATAGAGCCCAGCTGATGCAGTAGGTTAGATGCTAATATTTTCCTCTGGAAACTGGATTTCATTTCAGCCTAGGCTGATGGAATGAAGCTGTCTTCAGGTTTCTGTCTTCAGGTATGGGCACCACAGGAAAGGGGTTTAGACAGTTGTGTTCCAGTTCTTACTAGGCTGAAGACACAAATTTGTTCTCAATTTGACTCTGTCTAACATCTCATTTAGAGATGCCACAGGATGGCTGGCAAGGGTAAAAGAAAATTTACACTTAATACAGCAAGGAGGTGCATGGCTTAGGGAAGAGGCATATTTTGAGGGCAGAATAAAGGAAATTTTACAATGCAAAGCACTCTACCTCAAAGTGGTGACATTTCATCTTGATTTCTGCAAAAAATGGAAGGGAGTGAAATTATATTTTCAACTGTATAACTGATATTAAATACTAGACTAGACTGGCATATGGAAACTGATTAGATTGGTGAGGACTATATTCACTGGAGTTTAGAAGAATGAGGGGGAAGATTGCATAGAAACCTTAAGAGCATACAGAAGCAGAATTAGGTAATGAAACATATGATGTCCACTATGCCATTCAATCATGGCGGATTTGTTCTCACTCAATTCTCCTGCCTTTTTCCCATAAACCTTAATCCTTTGACCAATCAAGAACCTACCTATCTCTGTCTTAAATACAATTAGTGACTTGGCCTTGATAGCCCACAACATCAATGAGTTCCACAGATTAACCATCCTCTGGCAGAAGAAATTTCTCCTTATCTCCATTCTAAAGGGTCATCCCTTTAGAATCCCTTGGACCCAGTCTCTCATATTCATGGAAATAACTTCTCCATGTCCACACTATCCAGACCTCTCAGTATTTTGCAGGTTTCAATCAGATCTCCCCTCTACATTCCATCGAATGCAGACCCAAGGTTCTCAACTGCTCCATATATGACAAATTCTTTAACCCCAGGATCATTCTTGAAAATCTCCATTGGACGCCCTCCAAGGCCAGCACTTCCTTTCTTAGATACAGAGTCCAAAGCTGCTCTCAATATTCCAAGTGCAGTCTGATCATAGCCTTATACAGCCACAGGACTACATCTCTGCTCTTGTATTCTAGCTCTCTCGAAATTGTTACAACCTTGGGTAAATTCTCCTGCTTAATTTAAAACCAGCAATACAGAAAAGATTTATCCTTTGCAGTAATCTGTAAAAATCTGAGTAGCCAAGGACTATTTAAAGTAAAATTAACAACTTTATTCCTTAAAGTATAATAGCGAATAATTAACTAACCACTATTTACAATTTCTTTCTCTAACCTAACTTTTACCTTCCCTTCTATAATACTAGTCTGATAAAACTCCCAATTAAGATTTACAAAACAACACTTCTAATCTCAAAACCAGGCAGCTCTTGGTTCTTGTCTTCGGATCTACTGTGTCTTCTTTTCTCCTTGTTAGGAATTTCTGTGTCACAGGTTACTGATTGAAAAAGTACTTTTAAGAGAGAGCTATTTTCAAGCAGTCTATTTACATGCTGGGCCATGGCAGTTCTCCCCTCAACTGTTCAATTTTCCCTGGTCTTATACTCCAGAGCTTCGGATAATGTCATTGGCCTTTAAGATTGTCAATGTACTCAATTGGAGTTTGATATGTTTCGAGTATAATTTAAATTGATTGGCCGAATTCAAATTTGTTTTTGTCTCCAAGCAACAAACTAATCAAGTGGTTTGACCCAATGTTACATTGCTACCATTTTGAGTACCTTTGGTGCTGAGTCCGGTAGTTCTGCTGCTCTTAACTCTCTTAAAGGTATACTCACATCTTCATAATGAAATGAATACTGCGGTATCTGTGCCGGTAGAGGTCGAGAACAGACAGCAAAGCGAGTTAAGCGGAGGACTCAAAGACTATTGAACTTTTAACTTTATTTTCCTAGTTTAAACTGTGAAAGACTTTAATGTAAGCTATGATCTATTCCTTTATTTTTCTACTATTCTGTGAAGAAATGCTTAACCTTTTAATCTTGGTTTTCTTACTACTTTAGTACACAAGTTATTTCTGTACCTAGGTACCTTGGTATGTAAGATGGCGCCATGTGTGGCAACATCATGTACTTCTCACTGTACTCCTGTACTTGAGTACACATGACAATAAAATATAAAAAGTACTACATTGTCCTTCCTGACTGTCAACTGAACTTGCATGTTAACCTAAAGAGAACCCTGAACCAAGACTCCCAAGTCCCTTTGTGCTTCAGATTTCAGAAGCCTTTCCCCATTTAGAAAATAGTCTATGCCTCTTCTTCTTACTAAAGGAATGACCTCATACTTACTCACTTTGTATGCCACCTGCCCCTTCTTTTCCCACTGCCCTAGCCCGTCCAACTTCTGCTGCCTCTCTGCTTCCTCAACACTACCTTCCCCTCCACGTACCTTTGTGTCATCTGCAAATTGGCATATCTTTATCCAAATCATCAATGTATAACATGGATAGTTGTGCTCTCAACACTGATCCCTGTGGAACTCCACTAGTCACCAGCTGTCATCCTGAAAATAATCCCTTTATCCCTACTCTGTGCCTTCCGCCAGTCAGCCAACCCTCTATCCAAGCCAGTACCTTGCCCCTAACACCATGGGCTGTTACATTATTTAGCAGCTTCCAGTGCGGCACCTTGTCAAAGGCCTTCTGGTGATCCAATTAGATCACATCCACTGGCTCTTCTTTGTCTAACTTGGCAGTTACCTCCTCAAAGAATTCTAACAGATTTGTCAGACAACATGACCTCTCCTTGATGAAACCATGCTGACTCAGCCCTATTTAACCATGCCATAAAATTCTGCAAGGACTAAACAGGATAAATGCAGGAAGGATGTTCCCAATGACCAGGGAGTCCAGAATCAGGGATCACAGTCTCAAAATATGAGGCAGGTCATTTAGGACTTAAATGAGGAGAAACCTTTTCACCCAGACCGTGGTGAGCCTGTGGAATTTTCTGCCTAGAAAGCCGTTTAGGCCAAAACATTGAACGTTTTCAAGAAGGAGATATAAATATAGTTCATGGTACTACAGGGATCAAAGGGTTAGGGGAGAAAGCGGGTGCAGGGGACTGAGTTGGATGATCAAAGGACCAAATGGCTTACTCCTGCTCCTATTTTCTATATTTCACAAGAGCCTTGAGTCTGGATTTTTTTTGTTGATTTAAGTTTGTTGATTTTGTTGATTTTTGGGCAGCACTGGGATGAGTGTTATCATCATGGTGAACATTCTTCACCTTAAAAATCAGTTCAGTGATTGCTTGCCAGAGTGATGGAATGGCAAAAAGTTCACTGAAGGATGGAAGAAGAAATGAATTTTTAAAAACTGAGCAAAAATCTAGAATTTTTTTTTGTCACTACTTTTAGTTTACATTTTTCAAGCATGTCACTGCCTTTTTGATGGAGTACCTTCTTACCCCTTGCCTATTCTACAGTGAGGGTTGTGGGATTTGCTTTAGGAATAACCCTTGTACTATGTGGGCGGCACGGTGGCACAGTGCTTAGCACTGCTGCCTCACAGCGCCTGAGACCCGCGTTCAATTCCCGACTCAGGCGACTGACTGTGTGGAGTTTGCACGTTCTCCCCGTGTCTGCGTGGGTTTCCTCTGGGTGCTCCGGTTTCCTCCCACAGTCCAAAGATGTGCAGGTCAGGTGAATTGGCCATGCTAAATTGCCCGTAGTGTTAGGTAAGGGGTAAATGTAGGGGTATGGGTGGGTTTCGCTTCGGCGTGTCGGTGTGGACTTGTTGGGCCGAAGGGCCTGTTTCCACACTGTAATGTAATCTAATCTAAAAAAAAAAATCTATGTTACGTGGATGAAGAACATAGAAAACAAAGTTTCAAGGGAGGATGTGGCAGTCATTCACTGGTATCTTTATGACTAAAGATATAGACCAAGCAAGTCTCTATCCATGTGGTGATGGAACAAAAAGAAAATGTAATCAGCTTGATCAGAAATGACATACCTGCAGGACTTGAACACAAATCTTCCGGCCCAGAAGGAGGGACATTATTAACACACCACAAGAGATATTGATGCTGCAGCAGTACTTACAGGGGATAAACTTCACTAGGGACATGATCATCTATACCATGTACTGAAATCTTTAGTTACCCCACCTTTAACATTTCACTACTGGTGATTATATAGTGAACATACATTTTCCCTGTTCTGCATGATTATTGCAGATTGTGTTTGGGGATGTTGGCACTTTGTTTTTGAAAAATCCATTGAGTTGTCAACTGGAATACACTGGTGGAAGCAGATCCAATAGTAACTTCCAGTCAGTAATAAGGTTGGTTAGCTCAGTTTGCTGTATGGCAGGTTTGCATGAGAGTGATGCCAACAACGTGACATCAATTCCCAGGTTTATTACCGGCTGAGGTTACCGTGAAGGACTGTGCTTCCCCACCTGTCCCCTCACCTGAGGCAGGGTGCCCTTCCGGTTAAACCACCCCCAGTCATCTTGCTTTAATGAGAGAGCAGCCCTATCATCTCGTAGTACTGTGGTGATATTACTTCAGACGCATGCTTGAAAGTGAAATAAAAATAAAAGGTGAAGGAGAAAGAGCAGGGCTATGGGATTAATTGGATAACCCTTCCAAAGAACTGGCGCAAGCATAATGGGTTCAATGGCTTCCTTCTCTGCTCTACAATGCAATGCTTAAGCAATCTGTACAGCACAGATTTATCAGACAAGCTGTAGTTTATTTCTTTTGGATATGGCAGGCGTTGCAATCTCAGGCAAGACCTATAACTTTTTATGTAAAAAACATTGTGAAATTCCAGTTATTTGTTCGAAGAATGAAAATCCCCAAGAATTCACGATTTAAAGCAAAATAATTTTTTTAACGTGACACAGTAAAAACAAAGCAGACCCTAAATAATATATTGGATAACCACGTATACTTGCAGACTCAGAATCAATATAAATTAAACCTGAATTAAAAGCCAAATTATGGTTAATTTAAAATGAAAAATATACATTAAATGGCAGAGGCAACTAATCACATGCATTGGCTTGGTAACTCATTCATCATGTTTTCCAAAAGTCTCAGTCACAGATTCCTTCAACAGGCTTGTTTTCATCACAAGGAATTTCAGCTTCTCTTCCAATAAGGTTTGGCCTGATTCCAGGCCAACACAAGTACACAATCAACCTGGGTTCCAAAAGTATCAGCTTCACAAAAATGGTATGTGTCTGCAGAATCTCCTCCTTCTGGATACTATAAAACCACCAGCTGTATCTTCAAATGCCTTCATTTAGTCTATGCTCAGCTCCTGGAGCTAGCCTTAGCTATCCCACATCACTGGGACCATCATCTGAAGCTAGATTGTTCTGTGTTCTTTTATATGGTTTCAACCAGGATGGTCAACCCAAATAAAAACGTGAAGGAGGAACTCCACTGGTCTGGCAGCATTTGTAAAGAGAAAATGTTTCAAGTCCAGTGACCCTTCTTCATAACACTTCTTGAATTTATTCAATCAGAGAGTTGTGAATCTTGGAATTCTGTACCCATAGTGTGGAGGTTCAGCCAGAGATTGCCAAGCAGAGATTGATATATTTATAGATATTAAAACCATCCAGTAATATTGTGGGCAAATGACATTGAAATGGAAAATCAGCTGTTTACTAATTGACTTGTAGAACAGAATGGAGGGCCTGATTGGCGCAATTGGCCTATCTTAGTTTCATTTTCTGTGTCTTCCTTTGTGTTCCTTTTCAATTAGGGGATGGGCACATCAGAAATGTGGAGCTTATTCAAGGAAAAGCTCCTGTATGCCCTAGATAAGTATGTACCTGTCAGGCAGGGAGGAAGCTGTAGAGCGTGGGAGCCGTGGTTTATGAAGGAAGTGGAATCTCTGGTCAAGAGGAAGAAAAAGGCTTGTGTTAGGATGAGATGTGAAGGCTCAGTTAGGATGCTTGAGGGTTACAAGGTCACCAGGAAAGACCTAAATAAAGAGCTCAGAAAAGCCAGGAGGAGATATGAGAAGTTATTGGCGGATAGGATCAGGGTAAATCCTAAAGCTTTCTATGGGTATTTAAGGAATAAAAGAATGACGAGAGTAAGATTAGGGCCAATCAAGGATAGTAGTGGGAAGTTATGTGTGGAGTCAGAGGAGATAGGGGAAGCACTGAATATTTTTCGACAGTATTCACTCTAGAAAATGACAATGTTGTCAAGGAGAATACTGAGATACGGGCTACTAGACAAGGTGGGATTGAGGTTCACAAGGAAGAGGTATTAGAAATCCTGCAGAGTGTGAAAATAGATAAGTCCCCTGGGCCGGATGGAATTTATCCTAGGATCCTCTGGGAAGCCAGGGAGGAGATTTCCGAGCCTTTGGCATTGATCTTTAAATCGTCATTGTCTACAGGAATAGTGCCAGAAGACTGGAGGATAGCAAATGTGGTTCCCCTGTTTAAGAAGGGGAGTAGAGACAACCCTGGTAATTATAGACCAGGGAGCCTTACTTCAGTTGTTGGTAAAGTGTTGGAAAGGTTATAAGAGATAGGATTTATAATCATCTAGAAAAGAATAATTTGATTAGGGATAGTCAGCACGGTTTTGTGAAGGGGAGGTTGTGCCTCACAAACCTTATTGAGTTCTTTGAGAAGGTGACAAAACAGATAGATGAGAGTAAACCGGTTGATGTGGTGTATATGGATTTCAGCAAGGTGTTCGATAAGGTTCCCCACAGTAGGCTATTCTACAAAATGTGGAGGAATGGGATTGTGGGAGATATATCAGTTTAGATCAGTAATTGGCTTGCTGAAAGAAGATAGAGGGTGTTGGTTGATGGGAAACGTTCATCCTGGAGTCCTGTTACTAGTGATGTACCGCAAGGGTCGGTGTTGGGTCCACTGCTGTTAGTCATTTTTATAAACGACCTGGATGAGGGGCGTAGAAGGGTGGGTTAGTAAATTTGCAGACAACACTAAAGTCGGTGGAGTTATGGATAGTGACGAAGGATGTTGTAGGTTACAGAGAGACATAGATAAGCTGCAGAGTTGGGCTGAGAGGTGGCAAATGGAGTTTAATGCGGACAAGTGTGAGGTGATTCACTTTTTGGTCAGAGTAACCAGAATGCAAAGTACTGGGCTAATGGTAAGATTAGATGAGCAGAGAGATCTTGGTGTCCATGTACACAGATCCTTGAAAGTTGTCATCCAGGTTGACAGGGTTGTTAAGAAGGCATACAGTGTTTTAGCTTATATTAATAGAGGGATCGAGTTCCGGAACCATGAGGTTATGCTGCAGCTGTACAAAGCTCTGGTACGGCCACACTTGGAGTATTGTGTACAGTTCTGGTCACCGCATTATAAGAAGGATGTGGAAGCTTTGGAAAGGGTGCAGAGGAGGTTTACTAGGATGTTGCCTGGTATGGAGGGAAGGTCTTACAAGGACTTGAGGCTGTTTTTGTTAGAGAGAAGAAGGTTGAGAGATGACTTAATAGAGACATATAAGATAATCAGAGGGTTAGATAGGGTGGACAGGGAGAGTCTTTTTCCAAGTATGGTGACGGTGAGCACGAGGGGGCATAGCTTTAAATTGAGGGGTGATAGGTATAGGACAGATGTCAGAAGTAGTTTCTTTACTCAGAGAGTAGTAAGAGTATGGAATGCTTTGCCTGCAACGGTAGTCGATTCGCCAAATTTAAG
Source organism: Chiloscyllium plagiosum (assembly GCF_037043375.1). Taxonomy (NCBI): domain Eukaryota; kingdom Metazoa; phylum Chordata; class Chondrichthyes; order Orectolobiformes; family Hemiscylliidae; genus Chiloscyllium; species Chiloscyllium plagiosum. Next base: position 7,403,223 of record NW_028270151.1, on the reverse strand, counting down.
TACATTTAAGTCGTCATTAGACAAGCATATCAACGTACATGGAATAGTGTAGGTTAGATGGGCTTCAGATTGGTATGACAGGTCGGCGCAACATCAAGGGCCAAAGGGCCTGTACTTCGCTGAAATGTTCTATGTTCCAATTAGGTTTTATCTCAAAGCCTTAAAATGATGAATTCCAACAGAATAGTAGTAGTAGGGAGTTTGTATCAGCACTATGACACATGGAGTTCTGCAGAAAGGAAGCATGCCCAAAGAGTAGGGAGACGTTGAGAGCTTTACTGTGTACTGTGCTGAATCTGTCTTTGGAGCACTTGATGGTGACAGTGTGGAGAGAGCCTTGCTTTCAGTTTAAAAGAGTAGACAGACATTTATTGTCTCAATGTGCCCTTTTGTAATCAATATCATGCAGTTTTACAAGTATCTTGCTCGCTCATTGTGTAGCTTGATTGTGATCATTGCATCACGTACATTCTGATTACACAAAAAGAGAATACCATGGATGCTGGAATCACTCTACAATCAGGGAACATCTATGGAAAAGAGAAACAGTTGTCGTTTTAGGTCAACGACCTATCAACTGAACTTAATCTTTGCTTTCCTGGCACTTACTGCCATATCTTTACCACAGTCTGAGTAACAAGATAATTTTCTCAATTATGTGGTGGCTTAACCAATGACCCTTAAAGGGAATGTTGGGGCAAAAAAAACGCTGGAGTCCACAAATGTTAGATAAGTTTTAACATGTTCACTTTTGAAAACTAACTTTGATGCAGAGTCAGGACAATTTCATTATCTAAATCACTGTTGGCATTATGTATCTTTTTGCAAGATGTCTGTTGATTAATAATACTAGTTCACAGTGAATTGTATTAGGGGTAACGGGTGTTTGCATATCAATGACTTGCATTCTATTGAAAGTTAATAATGCATTGTCTGAATAAATAATGAACGAGATAATGTTGCAAGTTTGAGTTCAGTAAGCAATGAAGATCTCCATATAAAAATACTGACACTGCAGTTGACTGTGTGCAGAACCGGTAATCAAAATTTGATATTCATTACTTTCCATCTTTAACAGATAATTGAGTTAAAGTTCGAGAAGTTTGATGTTGAAAGAGATAGCTACTGTCGATATGATTATGTTTCTGTATTTAATGGTGGTGAAAATGATGAAGCAAAACGAATTGGAAAATACTGCGGCGACAGTCCTCCAGCGTAAGTGATCTTACATTAGTTTTGCACGTATTAGTGTTTACTTTGTCATAGAATCATAGAATGCTGTGGCACAGAAGCAGGCATATGGTCTGTATCAGTTCTCTCCAAAGATCAATTTAGCCTGTCCCACTCCCCTGTTCTTTTCCCATAACACTTCAAGTTTTATATCTTTATCCAATTCCCTTTTAAATCTTCCTCCACCACACTCTTCTGCAGTCAATTCCAAATCTAAACATTTTACCTTTGATTTTTTAAAATTTCATTCATGTTAAATCTGTGGTCTCTAGACTTGTACTCCTCCAACAAAGGGAACAGTTTCTTCCTATCTACTTTTGGATTCTTCATCATTTTAAACATTTTTCTCAAATCTTGTCTCCACTTCTCGAAAGAGAACAATCCAGATGAGATGGTGGTATCGTGGTAATATCTCTGGACTTGTAATTCAGAGGGCAAGGCTAATATTCTCAGAACCTCGGTCCAGATCTCTCCAGCTGCTGTCATGTAACCACATTGCCCCTTCCTGTTGACTCATCACTTGCTTGACCCCACTTCTGCAAGATTTGGGAATGCAAACCTATCAGTAGGGCAAGTGATTTTTAAAATCATATTCTTTCAAGAAATAGCTGAGTACAATGGATACTGCAAAGGCTTTAACCCCTGGGTCCTGACAGCATTTCAGCAATGGTACTGAAGATTTATGCTCCAAAAGAAGCCATGCACCTAGTTAACCTATTCTGATGCATTCTTAATGCTGACATCTAACCCAATAATGTGAAAAATTGCTCCGTTATATTTTGACCATATAAAGCAGGGCAAAATCCACACATCCAATTACCACCCCATCAAAGGGTTATCAACAATAGAATCAGGTGGCAATAACCTTTTCATTAATGTTCTGTTTGTGTTTCACCACATTGTGTTTCCACATGGCTCATGACCTCATTACAGCTTTTGTCGACACGTGAATGAAAGCTCACTAGGGGAAGTGAGGGTTACTGTCCTTCCCATCAGGGCAGAATTTTACTAAGCATATCTTCAAAAGCTCTGGCAATGGAAATTGGGGGAAGATAGTTGTGGTTATTGGAGGCTCAGCATCACAGTCCTAGGACATACCTGCAGGAGTTCCTCACGGTAGTGTCCTTGGCCCAGCTGTCTTTAGCTGCTTCATCAATGACCTTTCCTTCTTCATAAGGTTAGAAGTTGGCATGTTCACTCAGTTGCAAAATGTTCAATACCATTTGTGATGACTCCAATGCTGAAGGAGTCCAAGTCTAAATACAATAAAACCTGAACAGTATCCAGGCTTGGGTTGAACAGTGGAAAGCAATATTCCTGCTAAACAAGTGCCAGGTAATGGGTATCTGCAACAATATCCTTTGCTATTAGATGGTGTTACTATCACTGAATTCCCCCCCCCCCCCATCAATGTCCTGGGGTTATCATTGAAAATAAACTGAACTGGATAAGCAATACAAGTACAGTGCTTACAAGAGCAGATCAGGCCAAGAAAAATTGTATTGAGTAACTTGCCTCTTGACTCCCCTTCATCTACGTGGCACAAGTTGGAGTATTTCTCCATTTGCCTGGGTGAGTGTTGTTCTAACAACACTTAAGAAACTCAACACTGTCTAGTCCACTTGATTGGCACTTGTTTAAGACATTAAGTATTTGATTCTTCTACCACTGATGCAAAGAAAGACCCTCAGCATCTTCCAAATCCGTGACTTCTGCCATCTAAAAGGATAGGGCCAGAAGATACATAAGAACACCACTACCTGCAAATTCATTTCCAAGCCACTCACTATCCTGACATGGAAATATATTGCCCATTCTTTCACTGGCGCTCCCAAAGGACATTGTGGGTTTACCTATTTTGTGTGGGCATGCTGTGATTCAAGAAGGCAGCTGACCACAACCTTCTCAAGGGCAACATGGGATGGAAAATAAATACTGACAATGCCAGCAATGTTCACAGAGTGAATAAATTAAAATTTCAGATCTGATCCCTAAGAACCCTAGAATGTTTTATGCATAGTAAATCATGACTTGTCTTCAACTCTCTTGCTCTTTTATATCACTTACCCTTCAGTGGGTAACTAAAGCTCCAAACCTGTCACCTGACAGTCTGACATGTGCATTATCTTCTTATTGATACTGTTTTGTTATGACTGAATTATATTGGAAGTGTGAAGAAAACTTATGTCTAGAGAGATGACAATTGATAGATTTTCTAACAGTACAGTGCTCGGATGCCTGAATTGCTGTGCTCTGCCAGCACCACTAATCGAGAAGCTCGTGTGTTCATGTCTAGAACTGTGCACAAGGTGAGCCCCTGATCCTGGCTCTGATCATTAAGAGAGAGGAGGAAAGTAATTCAAATATCTAAAGGAAGAAAGAACTGTCAGGGGTCCATCATCAGGATATCTATCTATTGTTTTGGCCAGGGAATCATGCATGGCACTCAGGAATTTGAACAAGTCCCTTCATATAGATTGGAGTATGGTTTTCTGTGTCGCAATTAGAGTTGTCTTCTGGTGCAATTGAAGGGCTTGGGGTCCTGGGCTGAGGGAAGTTTTGGGTTCCGATGCTTGTTCGGAGTGGAGGAAATGGGAGCCTTTGAAGCTAATCATAGGGTGGGAGTGTGGGAAGGGGGGAAGCTTTAATTTGACCATGGTGAAGTCTGAAGCATTTGGAGAACTACAGTAGTGTGTGAAAGGCCACGTGGGGCAGAGGGTAAGAAAAATGAGGGGGAAGTCAGCGTCTGGGGTGAGGATGAGGGTTTGTCGCACAGCACATAAATGAACCAAGTTCTCATTTGAATGTAACTGTTGGACTTCCTGAAGCTCTTTAAACCCTGGTCACCAGAGTTAAATCATTATCATGGGATTGGAAATCATGGCCATATTTAAAGCATTAACCCACCCCCTCCAGAATGAGAGAGTCACCCAACTACCTCCTGCCTCAATACAGCCAGAAAATGTGTGGAGATGGGGTGTGGGAGACAGGTTTAGCTTGATTTTTCAGAGTTTAACCTGACCCAAATCCACCTGTGTTTTTTTTTGAATGGCTCGAACCTTTCTGCAGTTATCATGATAGTAAGTTATTGCTTAACCGGTCACCTTACGTTACAAACTCGATTAATTGTGCTTCTCTTTTTCTTTGCTGTGGTCTAGGCCAGTTCTGTCCCAGGAAAATGAAATTGTCGTGCAGTTTCTTTCGGATCTTAGTGTCACCGCTGATGGATTTCTGGCTCATTACAAATTCCGGTCAAAAAAGTTTCTCAGCACAACAACTTCCCCGGTCACAGCTGCAGTGACAACCAGTAAGTAGCCAGCTAAGTTATTCCTAAACATTCAAAGACCTCAATATTGGGAAACAAAGTGTTTAAGTGTTTTGGGAACATGTTATACACTAAGTGTAGATAGAATATGCATTGCCCTTTCACTGACAAAATATTCAATAAAGCCCCGAGCTTCAGCAAAACAGTCAGCAAGCTGCATGTTGATTTTGGGTCACATACCTGGAATAATCATGCGTAGCTGAAGCTGCCACAATGTTTGCTGGAGTACTTTTCTGCGTATCGATTTACTTCACTATGAAAGAGACACAATTTGTACAATGTTTTCCAATGTAGCTTGTTTCTTCCTCAATTATGCCCATCAAGGAAAAATCCATACACAATCTAATGTATTCAAAAAGAATATGTACCCAATGAACACAATCCACCGATTTCTCAGCAACAAACCCAAACGAGCAGACAAAACACCTCCAGAAACCCTAGCCACTCTCCACTACATCAAAGACATCTCGGAAATGACTGCCGGAGTACTCAGACCCCTTGGCATCATGGTAGGCCACAAACCCTATTCCCTACTCCCCCACCCCCCCCACCTCCCCACCTCAGTCTGCACCTTCCCTACTCCCCCTCCCCATCTCAGTCTGCACCTCCCCCACTCTTCCCCCCTTAGGCTGAACCTCCCCCACTCTTCCCCCCCCCCCCGGGCTGCACCTTCCCAACCTCCCCGTCACCTTGGCTGCACTTTCTCCCCTCCTCAGGCTGCAAATAGTGTTTTTTTAATTTAATGTAGTTTCATATTTTATATGATTAGGAGCTGGAGTACACCATTCAGTCCCTTGATCTGCTCCACTATTCAATAAGATCATGGCTGGTCTGATTACTCCACATTCCTGCTTATCCCCAATAACCTTTGACCCCCCCACCTTTATCAAGAATCCATCTATCTCCACCTTAAATATATTCAAAGGCTCAGCTTCCACTTTTGATGAAGAAAGTTGCAAAGACTCATCCCTCTGAGAGAAACCAATTCTCCTCATTTCGTGGATAGTTGCATTGCTGAAATTTATACATGGTAATACACTTGCCACTGCTGGTTCAGTTATGTCGGCCAGGTAAAATGTTTGCTTTGTCTGTGCCAAATTACAATAGTTGCCTTGCATTATTAATATACCAATGCAAGGTGTCGCTGACCAACTATATGCAGTTAATTTAGCAGTTGTTAGCAGAGTTCAAACAATTTGGTTAAGACTGTATCTTTTATTCTTGTGTATTTTTGATTTTGAACTGAAATTTTAAAAAATGACTTTTTAAAACCAAGGATTGTGGAAGGCATAGTTGTCTTCTTAAAAGAAATTACAAACACTCGCTAAAAGCACTGTTTACACTGCTGCTTTACTCAACCAATGAGGGAGAGGCAGGTTGCACATGAGCTGGCATTAAGGGATGTCTACAAAGTGAGATTCAGCCAGCAAAAGGTTGCTGATTGGTTTGTGTGGCCATCTGCTTACCAACAACAATGTGATTAGCTCTTGGCTATGACAATATTGCCAGAAGTTTTTGGAAGGGAAGGTGGTATCTCTCTCTAAAACATACCTGAAGTCTGAACAAAGCCAGTTTTCCCCCACCAGTTGCTGATTACTTTTAACAAATAAATTAGACTTTATAATTTGTGAACCAGTCACTCATGCAAGAAATAAAAGAAACCTGGAGAAGAGATCGAGGAACAGCAAGTTTTGGGCAAGCAAGTGATTATCTCAATGAAGCCTGTGGACAGGGGCCACTGAAATTTTTTTTCTCCTTCACCCATAACTGTGTTTTTGTCTGTCTGTATATGTTGTGTGTAAGAGGAGATTTATAAGAGGTTTATAAAATCACGACGGGCATGGATAGGATAAATAGGCAAAGTCTTTTCCCTGGGGTGGGGGAGTCCAGAACTCTAGGGAATAGGTTTAGGGTGAGAGGGGAAAGATATAAAAGGGACATAAGGGGCAACTTCTTTCATGCAGAGGGTGGTGCGTGTATGGAATGAGCTGTCAGAGGAAGTGGTGGAGGCTGGTATAACTGCAACATTTAAGAGGCATCTGTATGGGTACATGAGGGATATGGATGAAGTACTGGCAAATGGGACTAGAATAGGTTGGGATATCTGGTCAGTATGGACTAGTTGGACCAAAGGGTGTGTTTCTGTGCTGCACATTTCTTTGAATCTATGTACTCAAGGATGCCCTCATAAGAACGGGGTACGATCCTCAACTCATCGACCACCAGTCCCGATGTGCCACAGAGAGGAATGATATTGACCTCCTTCGGAGACAAACACAACCTGCAACTGACAGGGTACCCTTCGTTGTCCAGTACTTCCCAAGAGCTGAAAAACTATGCCATGTTATTCACAGCCTGCAAAACATTAATAATGAGGATGTCAACAAAGGGCAATGCTAAGTGAAAAAAAGTGAAAGGGAGGGCAGGGATTAAATCAAAATAGAGTCTGAGGGGGAAATAAAACACTCCACACCCTGCGGTGCTCACCTCTTCCTGAAAGTCTCAAGGGTGTTGGTAAACACCACGGGCTCCTTCTCCACGGACACCTGGACCCGAACATAACTGCGGAAGAGGGGCAGGCAACCGGACATAATGACCCCCTCCATGACCTGCTGTCTGCATCAGTTTATGGCCAAGCTCAGGAGCAAACCCACGAGGAGATTGCTGTGACCTTTGATTTGTTTTAAAAAGACATTTTTGAGACACAGATAAGTGTTGAAGCAATTGCCAAATCCATTAACTGCTCCAAACATTTTCTGAGAAGCTTAATTGCTGCTCTTGTGGGGGCATCTATTGACAAAGTGTTCCATTGAAACCTGCGGCTGTTGCTGGTATGACATCAATTCCAGGTGATGAATTCTAAAGTTGACCCTTAAGTGCAGCTGATGATCTAGCATTTTCCATTGATTTGCAGATCTTTCTGCTCCTGTTCGATAAGCCTGAGGTAATACCTCTATGTTACCCCTCATAACGAACTTCAATTAGTATTTTCATGGCCTGTTTAACCAGCTCTGAACTGCTTGGTCTATGAAGTTTAGCTGCATTCTTGGTTTAGAGTTTGAATTGAGATAGGGTATTGGCCGACTTCCAGTTCATGGTGGGGCATTTGGCATCCATCCTTCTGTTTGTTTACTTTATCCAGACACAATTGAGATGCAGTAACATTTCAGTAATCCAATTGCAATGGGGACACTCTGCATGTACCCTCAGCAGTGTTTCTGCTGTCCTCTCTGCTTTGTGCTTTCCTATTTTTAAAAATTTACTTTGTATGCACTCCTTGTGTGTCTTAGCACTGCACTTAATTTTTTTTTCTATTTTTGGCTTGAAACTTGTTTTAGGTAGGTTTTATTGACTTGCACTCTTTCCAAATGCAGCATGTTTTTTTTTCTTTGTTTGAATTTAGGTATGCTTTTCTTTGTTTAGACCATGGGACTAACTCCCAAAATTTTGATTAGTGACTAGATACTAGTGCAACTGTGAACCAGCTGGCTGTATGTATGGATTAGGCCAATTTTAGGTACTCTGTTTGTGAAGAAGCTTTTGTTATAATATATGGAATGAGTTGCCAGAGGAAGTGGTGGAAGCTGGTACAATTGCAACTTTTAAAAGGCATCTGGATGGGTATATGAGGGAAGCAAGGGTTTGGAGAGATATGGTCCAGGTGCTGGCAGGTGGGACTAGATTGGGTTGGGATATCTGGTCAGTATGGACGAGTTGGACTGAAGGGTCTGTTTCCATGCTGTACATCTCTATGACCCTTTTCCTGCCTTTTAAAGTAGCCACTGATGTGTTCTCTCCTTATGGACTCTGGTAATTGATTCTACTTTAATGGCTGGCTCCACTGTCCCTAAACTATGTGCTGATCCTTAATTTTTGGTAACCACACTATAAGCCTGACCACTTCCTACTTTAGACACCACCCTTCAGTGTGTCAGATTACTTAGTTTGAATGGATCTAAAAAGACAATGCAGTTCCCTGTACCTCGCTCTCCTGCAAGTCAAAAGAAATATTAGTAATAAAATCAGCTAAGCATAGATTGCCAGAGTGTTCAGAGTTTACCAAAAACAGGAGATTGTCAGCTTATTATGGACCAGGCTTGGAACCCCTCCAAACCATTACAAGAAACTAGCCCAGACCCTAACTTGCTAGTTATTTAAAACAGTTGTAAAGTAGATATTCCAGGATTGATGCAGCTGGTCAAACCACTTAGTTTTAAATAAAACAGAATTTATTTACAACATTACTGAATTAAACACAAATGAAAGAGAACAGAGTAGAGAATAATGTAACATATATTAAAACACAACAGATTACCCCAACTTAATGATGCTGTTCCAAATACTTGCTACAATCCCCATAAATACCCCTTGGCACAAAAAAAAAATCAAACACAGGGTCTTATAGGAGAGATGTCAGAGAGAGGGAGGATCAACATGGACCTGCTTCTTTGGGTCCAGCAGCTTTACAACAACTGTACGCTTGCAGTTAACAGCCAGACCAAACCAGAGAAAAGCTCAGCTGGGAGAACTGGCCACTCCTTTTTCATTGTACAAGTATTTATTTTAAAAACTTTAAAGACTTTTGCAAGTAGATCAACCCCAGACATTTCAGAGCAATGTGTCTTTATGATCTCCTGAAAAAACATTGATAACCTAACCTTGTTAAAGAAGCGAGTTGTATTTAATTGGGGAGGCTGCAATAAATCTTGATGAACTAGTGTTAAATTGATCAAAAGTGATCTATTTTGAATATTTGAGGCTCTTGTTGATAAGCGGTGAGTTTCCACCTTGCTTACCCTTCCACCAATATAACCAGGATCTGTTTTACAACTTCCAGGGTTCTCTGAGCTCACTTAATGTTTCGTCCACCAGCAAGCTCCACAAAATCCAGCCCCTAAGTTATTAAGCAGGATGTGAAAAATCTGTAATATTGTTTTGTTTTACAATGTTTGAGCTACTCATCTTAATCATCATTACTATATAATCCATGGAATACTGTGTATACAGTTTTTGACGTGAAATGTTTGATCAAAGATGTGTATACATTGATTTTCACAGCTTTTACTATATTTTCCTTGAAGTAGGAGACATTTTGACTTTGAGACTTAAACTGTAGTTGCAATAATAATGACAGCATAATAATGTTTATTTTATCTTCTTCTGAAAAATAAACATATTCTAAACTTGTGTCATCAGAAGAAATAGTTTCTGATTATCAATGCCTGACGAACTGAAAGTTGTTTTTTTTGTTCTTTAGCAGTGAAACCTACCATACCCCCATGCCAACTGAAGTGTAAAAAAACTGGAACGCTGCGCAGTAATTACTGTGCTAGTGACTTTGGTAAGCCAAATATTTTCCCTTGCTAGTAAGAACATTCTTGCCTGTGTATCTGTGAATGGAATAGTTAGTGTTTTTCTCCCATATACAATCTTCAGCTCAATCATTTCTATATTCCAGTATCAGGGGCTTTACATAAATCCTTTCTAGTGAAATAGGCAATTATGTTTACAAAAAGAATGGATTCACAGTATAAAAACAACACACCAAACATGGAGTGAACTCCGTGTGAGAGAGGTGTTTATTCATTTACAACCTTTGGCACATTGAACCATTCCCTCTGCCTAAGGTACAATGGTGCATTTGTCATTTTGTGATCACAGCTTAGATTACAAACGGAGTCAAATAAAATGACTTAATATTTTCAGGCCCAAACATTACAATTTTTCATGCACTTGGCATAGCCCTATTCATCCAAGACACATTATATGGACAGGAGTTGTCACACTCTATTTCTCACCTCCACTAACAGACATTTTTCTTCATTTATAACTGGGGGCAATGGATTAAGGAAACGATACAGAGCTGTTCTGCAAAGAACTTGTTGGGCGGGGGGGGGGGGGCGCAGTTGCAGACAGAAGCATCCAAGTCAAGTCTTTGAAGCTTGTCATTGTAGTTGTATTATCATCTCATGTGGCACTGTATTAGCACAGGCCGGGAGATTCCAGTGTAATTTGCTGCTCTCAGCTAGTGCAGCCACTTTTGAAAGAGGTTGTTGTGAGGATGTTGGTAAAACAACATGTATTACCTTGAGAAGATGAAGGGTGTACCTTCTTCATGGCTAATGATTATATTTCTACTAGAATGGCTCATCAAACTACTTCTAAAGGCATTAAGACAATCATTTGATGTAAGTTTGATTTACACTTAGACCAAACATGGAGTGAACTGTCAGTGTGAGAGAGGTGTTTATTTATTTACAACCTTTGGCACATTGAACCATTCCCTCTCCCTAAGGTACAATAGTGCATTTGTCATTTTGTGATCTCAGTTTAGATTGCAAACCAGATTTACTTCAAAACTAAGATTTCTGTAAATAATAAAACTAACCCAGCATCAAATCATCAGATTTGCCAAATTAAATTTGTTTGATTTCGTGGTATTTGAACACTTAACTTGTGATTCCTAATCACATCACCATGCCCCTTATAGGTGCTACAACAGACCTCAGCATCACTGTAAGCTGAGAGACATGCACCAGATTAAATCTGTTGGGGATGGGATGTATACCAATGTTGCACGCTAGCTGACTGCTCAAAAGATAAATGTGTAAGAAGCAGGTTCTACCGGAAGTGCTCCATGTAGTTGGTTGTTTTCATGTTAGCCACTCATTATCATGGGAGATGCGGACAAGAGAAAAATCTTTACAAAAGAATCCCTATTCCCAACTGCTCTATAGTACCACTGTTAGTAAATTTAATTGGGCCAAATGTAGAAGTAAGTTTGAATGTGATGTTTACATCAAGTCAGGCAGTCAAGTCACCATAGTCCTACCAGACCATAAGGCTGCTCTCTCATTAGAGAGACAGCAGGTGGTGAGTTAACCTGAGGGCCACCATACCTCAGACAAGGGCAGAGGTTGAGAAGGAGAATCCTTCATGGTAACCTCAGCTAGTGATGGAAATTGAACTCACACTGTTGGCATCACACTGCTTCACAACCAATTAACATACTATTCAGCCAACTGAGTTATACCAACTCCAAATAGTTAGTGTCACACACAAAGTGAATTACTATTTGCCTGAGGTATCAGAGGTTAAAAAAAAGGAGAAACTTAGAGATAAAGAAATTCACTCTTTTCAGAAGAAATACTTCCACAAATTTGTCTTAAGCCATGTTCTTGTCATGTCCAACACTGCTAAATGAAGCTAGTTTTTCAATCAGGATTTGAATGTGGATAATGAAGTGCTGTTTGTTTTACCTATACTCTTACATTGATAATTAAAACACGACAATAAAATCATGGTTTCAAAATCTTGTTATCCTGAGGTGATTTGAGGAGCAACCTTTCACTCGATTTTCATTTTAATTTTAGGTATTTTTTCTTTCTTTCAGTGTTAACTGGCACAGTTATAACTGCTATAACACGCAACGGCAGTATTCACACCACCATCTCCGTTATTAATATTTTCAAAGAAGGGAGAATGGCAATTCAGCAAGCAGGGAAAAACATGAGCGTCAAAATAATTTCAGTCTGTAAAAAGTGTCCAATTATTAAACGAGGTAAGTTTCCCAGTTGGAAAGCTCATATTTGTTCTGTTATGCTTAATGATTAGCCTAAATTGGTGAACACCTCAGTTAAAGTAAGATTGTCAAATAGAAGCCTTAAACATTTATGCTAATATTGTCAAAGAAGAAAAGATTAAATAAATTGAAAAAGTGGTGGCTAGGTGAATCTTGGTATTTGGCTGCAGAAGGAAGGGAAGAAATAGTGACAAAAGCAGTTTCTTTCCAGGGAAATAAATGCTTTAACCCTGCAACCAGTTGCCTTCACTAGTTGTGTTATTTTCAGATACTTCTTCAGGCAACAACACCAGCTTTTAATAATGTGAATTAAAATAGCATAATTCAGAAACAATTAACAGAATCACTTGGCATTTAATGATAGTGCAAATCATTTGTTACAGTAATTGAAAATTAATCCTACTGCTGTTCTCTTCTAGCTTCATCTTTTCTGCTGGAATTTGTTCTGTTTTGGTTTTTTTTTCCTTAAAAAGATTAGATTCCCTACAGTATGCAAACAGGCCATTTGGCCCAACAAGTCCACACCAACCCTCTGAAGAGTAACCCACCCAGACCCATTCCCCTACCCTATATTTACCCCTGACTAATGCACCTAATACTATGGGCAATTTAGCATGACCAATCAACCAGTACATCTTTGGACTGTGGGAGGAAACTGGATCACCCGGAGGAAACCAACGCAGACATGGGAAGAATGTCTGTGTGGAGTTTACACATTCACCTGAAGCAGGAATCAAACCCAGGTCCCAGCGCTGTGAGGCAGCAGTTCTAACCACTAAGCCACCGTGCTGCCTGGATCTCTGCCTCAAGTATGTCCTGTTGTGAAGTAATCCATGTTCTTAACAACCCAACAGTTTTTCCCACACATCTGATTGCTTTCTTTAAGTGTTCTACATGTGTTAAGCCTTTCATTCATTCTGAAGAGAAAATGACTTTTACTCTATTTGTCTATTTTTGAAATAAACAAACTAATCTTTTGAATCTTCTTTTGCCTTGGTGCAAAAGATCCTGGAATACTGTGTACATAATACATAATTTGGAATCTGGAGTGAAAACTGCTAGAATCAGGCTCATCGGTTGACAAAATTACAGAATGAAATGTTAACAGTATCAGGATTTTGCATATGTCACAGCTGTAGTTTCCAATATCTGGTTTGATCCAGGTTAATCTGTAAACTCTGTGGTTTTAATGATCTTTCTATAGTGAAGCAACTAAAGTACACTAGACTTTACCAATATTTTGTGTTTTATCACTATTTCTTTATTCTTAAATAGTATTTGTCTTTTTATAAAGCCATGAAATAAATTTGATGTTTTATGTATCTGCACTTATAATTCTTGGAATATTGAATCCCTAAACCTGGTAATTCATCCATACCCTTCATTCCTTTTCATTCAGCATCCATTCCAATGCCAAAATTTATTACTTCTCACTTATGTCAACTTGGATCAATCACCCGTCTGCCCACTCTATAATTTATCCATGTTTCCCTGAAGTAGTTTACAGATATTACCATTTACTTTCTGCATTCATACCATCAAACAAGCCTCAAAATTGTATTTTCTCTATATCCAGGTTCAAATCATAGAACCTTACAGTGCAGAAAGAGGCAGTTCAGCCCATCAACTCTCCAAAAAGCAGCCCATCCAAATCCAGCCCTTACCCTCGCACTGCAACCCTGCATGTAGCAAGGTCAATCCATCTAACCTGCGTACCTTTTGACTGTGGGAGGAAACCGGGAAACCCGGAAGAAACCCAAACTGACAGGGGGAGAATGTGCAAACTCCAAACTCAAGGCTGGAATGAGGCAGCAATACTAACCACTGAGCTACATGTCACCCTGTATTTCTATAAATCATCTATGTATTGTTCTACAGAACACAAACGCAATCAGTTAGCGCCATCAAACGTTTGGACAGTATAAATAATTAAAGCAGATTTAACTCAATCAGCTGTACTGAATTTTTAATTTTAAGATACAAGATTTCAATACTGCACCACTGTTCAACTGCACTTTCTATACTCCTTATAATTAGTAATAGTAGGAAGTATATGCAAATGCAAGGATTGTGAACAGTATACCTGACAAAACCCTTGTTACTACATAGAATATGTGTTTATTCTTTTTTGTTATAGATCACAAATCTCCTGCTGATCCATCAGATAACTTCTCATCCAAACCAATTTGAGTTCGATTACTGTTTCTTTCACTGAATGTTGCCTTATGTTTTCAGCCCAACACCCTTATCTTTTGACTTCTTCATTAAACATTTTTTTAAATTGAAAATAACTGTGGTCCCAATTGTTCACCTACTCTTCTGTCTGTGCTTATTTCATTTTCCAAAACAGAATCATGAAATACTTCTTTCATTGGACTAGATGCATATCGAATGCAACAGTAATGACAAATTGCATTTATATACGGCATCTAACATAGAAAGAAATCTCCAGGTATTTCATAAACCCCTTCCCAATGGGCTTAGGTCTGTCCTCTTCTGAGGCACAGTCCACCTTCTATTCCTTTAATCATATTGATCTATCTGGTAGCTGCATTGATGATTCTTGAGGCACAGTGGTATTCTCCCCTTCTTTTGAGTTAGGAGACCTGGGATCCAGTCCCACCTGTTCGAGAGCTGTGTCATAACAGCTCTGAACAGATTAATAAGGAAAATATCTTCAGAAAAGTAGTGCCACGTTAATGCAAAGAGCAGCAAAATAGATAGTTACATTGACACAGGATTTGTTGGATATTATATTGAGATACAGATTATCCCATGCTTCTATCCTTGTGTCTTAAGTTGTCTATCTCTGTCTCATTTAGAGTGGTGCTGGAAAAGCACAACAGGTCAGGCAGCGTCCGAGGAGCAGGAAAATTGACGTTTCGGGCAGAAGCCCTTCATCAGGATGTTCCTGATGAAGGGCTCCAGCCTGAAACGTCGATTTTCCTGCTCCTCAGGTGCTGCCTCATCTGCTGTGCTTTTCCAACACCACTCTAATCTTGACTCTGATCTCCAGCATCTGCAGTCCTCACTTTCGCCTTCTGTCTCATGGCAGACACATTCGGAATAATACAATGCAGAAACCTTTCATCCTGCCTGATGCTACGAATTCTAGTCACTTGTTGTCTAACAGTAGAGATCTCCTGTCAAAGTGGAACAAATGAATTAGTCCTGGCCATGTTGAGATCCATGATGAACAACGTATCACACTTTATAGACAAGATCCCTTGCATAGCCATTCTTTTATGTGTCATTTAAAAATGCAGATAAAGTTCACCTGAATTTCCACTTGCATCAAACTCTCAAAGAATCAATAATTTCTTTCGACTCACTTTGCACAGATAATGATTAAAGGAAGAAAAAGTTCCATTAGAACCTCAAAAATTAAATTCCCTCCAAGATTAATCTCAAAATTCTAGAGTCTTTCTGTTTGAGATGACCCACTCAAATAAAAATGCTATTCAGAACATCTAATAATTAATTACCTTGTATTGTCAAAAATTGGTTCAATGATAAAGTTCTGCTTATTGATGTATTTTCACTATCTTTGCAGGACTGAATTACATCTTCATGGGTCACGTAGATGAAGCAGGCAGAGGTCAAGTGTTTCCTAATAGCTTTGTCATACCCTACAGATCAAAGAACCAAAGGTTTCTGAACAACGTAAAGAACAGACGATGCTAAACACACAGTAACAGCAAAGACTTTATTTTCCATTTATGGTGCTGGTAATCGTTACAGATAGTTTTCTTTAATTGATTACAAACTGCACTTCTTAACAGGTGGCTTTCTGCTGGCAAATAGAAGCATTGAAATGTAAAGTTGGTGAAATGTGTCCAAAGTGCTGACAAGAATTTGGATGTCTGTTACGAATATACCAATCCTTGTACTCGCAAAAATAAAGTCTGCACAGAATGATTAGCCCCAAAATCATGTTGCATTTGGAACTGTCTCCTTATTTATAACAATGCTGACAGAGGTTGAGTCAAATGTTTATCTTATATACTTATATATTGTAATAGATTATTATATAGGACTTAAGTGCAATAATGAAATACAAAGATGACTGATGATGTTTTATAACTGATTTGTTTGAAATTGGTGTTTGTTTTTGATTTTGTCTTTCTCAGTCACTCTTTGCATTATGTATCTGCTGCTTAATAAAAACATTTTGTTTTGAACTGCTGAATTTCCAAAAGTTGCCATTTCAATAACAATGTCAGATTATTGTATCTTGTGTACAATAAGATGACCAACCTAAGGGTCTTCAAGGCTTTGGTTATCTTTCTATTCACCATCCATCTCAAACGTGATTGGAAGGTCAGAGGTTATGCTAATCCTTAGTATGCTAAACCAGTCTTACCTCCCTGTCTGCAGTTAATTCTGAGACTTCAAGCAGATATAAAACAAACTGATGAAACAGATAGAGACCTGGTAGTTCAAATTTAATGAAAATAAATATGAGGAGATACAGTTTGGCAGTTGAAATGAGCAAAGCCTAGTTAACTTATGTTCTTTCAAAGGGGGTACAGAAACTAAGAAACTGGCAAGTTTGAGCACTCAAATGTTTAAAGCTGCTCTGACAAGATGAGAAATCTGTAAAGAGAAATGCATGTGTAATCCTTGACTTTATACAGGCAAAATACAAAAGGAAATTGTATCAAGTTGTTATTCAGCAATTTTTAAGCCTTGCCTGTAAGTTCTTTGCCCCCATTCTGGACTCCAGATTTCAGGGAGGATATCAACACCTTGCTGCAACTGTAGAAAAAAAGTTATGAAAGTGATCTGAGGGATGAGGACCTTCTGTTAAGTGGAGAGAATGGAGAAGCTGGATTTGTTCAGTTTCCAGCAAGGTTTAGAGTATATTTCAGTGTACAAAATGAAAACAGGCTCTTTGGTCTAACTTGTCCAAGCTGACCAGTTTTCCTAAACTAGTCCCATTTGCCGGTGTTTGGCCCATATCCCTGTCAGTCTTTCCTATTCATGTACCTGTCCAGATGCCTGTTAAAATGTTGTAATTGTACCCAGCTTTATCACTTCTTCTGGCAGGCTGTTCCACGTATGCACCACCCTCTGTATGAAAAAGTTGCCCCTCTGAATCCTTTTAAATCTTTTCCCTCTCACCTTAAACTAATGCCCTTTAGTTTTGGACTTTCCTCGGCTGGGGAAAAGACCTTAGCTATTCACCTAATCTATGCTCCTTGTGATTTTATAAACCTTGATTAGGTTATCCCTCAGCCTCCTTCAAGCCAGGGAAAATAGGTCCCAGCCTAGTCAGCTTCTCCTTACAACTCAAAACCTGCTAGTCTCAGTAACAGAGTAATTCAATATGGAAACAGGCTCTTCAGCCCAAACTAGTCCATGCTGACCATTGTGCCAGCTCAGCTAGTTCCAATTGCCCACATTTGGTCTATTTCCCTATAAACCGTTCCCATCCATGTATATCCAAATGTTTTTAAAATTTTGCTCCCTCAACCACTTTCTTTGGCAGCCCATTCCATATCAGCACAACTCTCTGCAAGAAGAAGTTGCCCCTCAAATCTTTTATCTTTCTTAAATCTTTTCCCCCTCACCTTCAACTATGCCCTATAGTTTTCAAATCCCCATTCCTGGGAAAAAGAATATGCATTCATCCTATCTATGCCCTTCATCATTTTACACATCTCAATAAGGTCACCCTCATTCTCATACGTTCCAATGAATAAAATGCTATCCTGGCCAACTTCTCCCGATAACTCAGGCCTACTAATCCTGGCAACATCCTCGTAAATCTCCTTTACACTCTTTCCAGTTTAACTATGCCTTTCCTATACAGGGTGATTAAAACCGGACACAATACTCCAAGTGCAGCCTCACCAACAACTGTAAAGAAATGTCCCAACTCCTATACTTAATGCCTTGACCAATGAAGGACTTCTTCACTGTCCTGTCTACCTGTGACACCGCTTTCAAAGAACTATGTACTTGTACTCCTAGGTCCCTCTGTTCCTAACACTCAACAGGACTTTACCATTTACTGTATAAGTCCTACCTTGGTTTGACTTTCCAATGTGCAACATCTCACACTTACCTGTATTGAATTGCATTTGCCAATCCTCAGCCCACAGAGGGGAATATGGTTAAGAACTCACTGCAATTTTTGATAACCTTCCTCGCTATCAATGATACCTCTCAATTTTGTATCATCCGCAAACTTACTAATCATGCCTTTTACATTCACATCCAGATCACTTATGTAAATAAGAAATAACAAAGGTCCCATCACCAACCCCTGTGACACACCATTAGTAACAGGCCTCCAGTTCCGAAACAACCTTCAACCAGCACCCTCTGCTTCTCACCATTGAGCTAATTTTGAATCCAATTATCTAGGTCTCCCTGGATCCCATTCTTGTAAAACTTCTTAGCACCCTTTCCAGTTTAATAAAATCTGCTCTGTAGCAGGGTGACCAGAATTGTAAGCAGTACTCCACATTTTGTAGGAATTTACAAAATCATGAATAGCTTTGATGGAGTAAATGAGAAATATTTTTCAGTAGCAGAAAGGTCAGTCATCAGAGAACTTAGGTTTAAGGCATAGAGAACTACTTATGTCATGACTTTTTAAAAAATGTATTGCCATCACAAACTGTTGTTAGGTTTAGCGTATTTATAAACATTGTTGTGATTTGTAAAGTACTGTCTGGAGGGATGTTGAAAGCAAGTTCAACAGTAACCTTCAAAGAGAAACTGGATAAATTCTTCAAGGAAAAGAAAATACAGTATTGTGAGGAAAAAAGTAGGGAGTGGATAGCTCTTTCAAACAGCTAGCACAGACACAATGGGAAGAATGGTCTCCCTTTCATGCTGCATTACATAGTGATTTTAATAATGACCATGTAGGATGAGTGAAATACACAGGAGGCAGGTATAGTTGGAGAGATATTTGAATTCCAATCCCTAGAAAATGAATACAATCTCCAGTTATGTGGTATAGACATTCTGCTGGTATTTCATTATCTTCGAGTACTTCTAATTAAAATCACGTTATTTATAAAATTTTATGATGTGGAGGTGTAGACGGGGGTGGACAAAGTCAGAAGTCACACAACACCATATTATAGTCCAACAGGTTTATTTGGAATCACAAGCCCCGAAAGCTTGCGATTTCAAATACACCTGGTTGTAAGTTTGTTCGCTGAGCTAGAAAATTTGTTTTCAGATGTTTCATCAAATTAGGTAATATCATCAATAAGCCTCCAGTATGGCCTGCTTTTTATTTATTTAGGTTTCCGTAGGTTGGTGATGTCTTTTCCTGTGGTGATTTAATTTCCTGTTCTTTTTCTCAGGGGGTGGTAAATGGGATCCAAGTCGATGTGTTTGTTGATAGAGTTCCGGTTGGAATGCCATGCTTCTAGGAATTCTTGTGCATGTCTCTGTTTGGCTTGTCCTAGGATGGATGTGTTGTCCCAGTTGAAGTGGTGTTCTTCCTCATCTGTATGTCAGGATACTAGTGAGATTGAGTCATGTCTTTATGTGGTTAGTTGATGTTCATGTATCCTGGTGGCAAGTTTTCTGCCTGTTTGTCCAATATCATGCTTGTAACAGTTCCTGCAAGGTATTTTTTAAATGACATTAGTTTTGTTTGTTGTCTGGATAGGGTATTTCAAGTTCATAAGCTGCTGTTTTAGTGTGTTGGTGGGTTTGTGGACTACCATGATGCCAAGAGGTCTGAGCAGTGGCAGGACCTCTTGGCATCATGGTAGTCCACAAACCCACCAACACACTAAAACAGCAGTTAATGAACTAGAAGGACCCTATACAGACAACAAGCAAAACTAATATCATTTACAAAATACCTTGCAGGAACTGTTACAAACATGACATTGGACAAACAGGCAGAAAACTAGCCACCGGGATACATGAACATCAACTAACCACATAAAGACATGACCCACTCTCACTAGTATTCTGACATACAGATGAGGAAGGACACCACTTCAACTGGAACAACACATACATCCTAGGACAAGTCAATCAAGAGACACGCATGAGAATTACTAGAAGCATGGCATTCATTCCACCTGGAACTCTATCAACAAACACATTAACTTGGATCCCATTTACCACCACCTGAGAAAAAGAACAGAAAATGACATAACAACAGGAAATGACATCAACCACCCAAGGAAACCTAAACATATAAATAGAAAGTGGGCCATACCATCAGTGTTTCACCAGAGGCTCACTAATGATGTTACCTAGTACGGTGACAAAATGTCTGCAAACAAACCTTCCAGCTCAGCAAGCAAACTTACATCCAGAACCTCAACCTGAGCTATAAATCTCAAAACTCACTAAAACAAACCTGTTGGACTATAACCTGGTATCACGTGACTTCTGACTTTATAAAATGTTACTAAGTGGCAACCCAATCTTATCCATAATTTTACATCTTTCAATTTAAAGATATTGGCATTTCAAATGCAATTCTTTGCAAATTTATCACATTCTAATGTGATAGTAACTCCTAATTTCATTGTAATTAAAAGAAATTTGAAGAATAATGTGTTTCCACATTAATACATATACATTTACTTATATTAGTGAAGGAAGGAACCCCTAAAGGTTAGAGATTTGAATTCTTCAGCTGGAAAAATTATAATTTGCATTTATTAAATGTCAATACTGAAATATATCAGAGTGCGGTTCTGTTCGCCGAGCTGGAAGTTTTTGTTGCAAACGTTTCGTCCCCTGGCTAGGCGACATCATCAGTGCTTGGGAGCCTCCTGCGAAGCACTTGTTTGATGTTTCCTCCGGTGTTTATAGTGGTCTGTCCCTGCCGCTTCCGGTTGTCAGTTTCAGCTGTCCGCTGTAGTGGTTGGTATATTGGGTCCAGGTCGATGTGTTTGTTGATGGAGTTTGTGGATGAATGCCATGCCTCTAGGAATTCCCTGGCTGTTCTCTGTCTGGCTTGCACTATGATAGTAGTGTTGTTCCAGTCGAATTCATGTTGCTTGTTGTCTGCGTGTGTGGCTACTAAGGATAGCTGGTCGTGTCGTTTTATGGCTAGCCACACACGCAGACAACAAGCAACATGAATTCGACTGGGACAACACTACTATCATAGGGCAAGCCAGACAGAGAACAGCTAGGGAATTCCTAGAGGCATGGCATTCATCCACAAACTCCATCAACAAACACATCGACCTGGACCCAATATACCAACCACTACAGCGGACAGCTGAAACGGACAACCGGAAGCGGCAGGGACAGACCACTATAAACACCGGAGGAAACATCAAACAAGCGCTTCGCAGGAGGCTCCCAAGCACTGATGATGTCGCCTAGCCAGGGGACGAAACGTTTGCAACAAAAACTTCCAGCTCGGCGAACAGAACCACAACAACGAGCACCCGAGCTACAAATCTTCGCACAAACTTTGAATATCAGAGTGCATAATTTTGCCAATGAAGGTAATGTACTCTTTGGAATATAGGAACAGAAGTAGGCCATTCAACCCCTCCAGTCTGCTCCACATTCAATCAAATTGTAGCTGAAATTTCCAGAGGACCAAGAAGAAAGATGAGGTCTACGTGATGCCTTCAAAAAACCTTCTAACCCTGTTGAACTAACATCTCAATGCAGAGCTTCTGCTCTATTCTAGTCTTAGCCTTGAATCATAAGTAACCTTTCATAAGGTCTCATAGTACATTCATACCCTATTATAACCCTACTTTGGAAATAGGGAAAGGCTTCAGAAATCTGAAGCACAAAAGAGACTGAGGAGTCCTAGTTCAGGATTCTCTTAAGATTAATATGCAGGTTCAGTTAGCAGTTAGGAAGGCAAATGCAATGTTAGCATTCATTTCAGGAGGGTTAGAATAGAAGGAATACTGCTGAGGCTGTGAAAGGTTCTGTTAAGACTGCATTTGGAATACTGAGAGTAGTTTCAGGATCCATATATACAGAAGGATGTACTGACATTGGTGGGGGTCCAGAGGAAGTTTATAAATATGATCCTGGGAATGAACAGTTTGTCATATGGGGAGTGGTCGATGACTCAGGGCTTGTATTTGATGGAGTTTAGAAGAATGAAGTGTGGAGGGAGGATACTCAGCATCTGTGCCCATTATATTCTTATTGGATCACCTCCAAAAATTCAGTTATTGAATTATTATGATCACATAAAAAGCTTCCTATGAGAATGCACATTTTACCAGAGCTGACATTCTTCACCCAAGAGAATTATGAAAAATATATTTTCAATCTTAGTTAAATATAAGCTGACACAATACACCATAGATATTACTGCATGCAAATATGCAACACTGCTGTATTATCTCTGAACAACAGAGTTGAAATTGCTCATGCTTGATATTTAATGAAAGCCTTCATATGATCATTTGAAATTTCTTTGCAATTTTAATGGAAACGTTTAAGTCAAATGGATGGTTCCCTTTGTTAAAATAACTTATGTAAGAATGAATGGGAACTTGTTAATGCTTTCATTACGAATGTAAAGCATGTTTTCACGTCCTGTATCTTTGATCTGCCTTGTGGGTTTCTGAAGCATTTTTGGAACATCCAGCGTAACCACTGATGAGTCAGCAGTAGGGTCGGGAAAACAAAATTTCTTAAAGGGAAATAAATACCAGGAGCATTCTCCTAAATAACAAAATGGCAGTATCTACTTAAAATAAATTATTGACAATTATTTGTGCGGCAATATCATCCAAATTAGAAACTCCATATGTATTGTAACTATATATTTCAGCTTGAAAATTTACGAAAATAGATCACATTAAATCAAATATTGAACAAACCATAACTATCTGTGGATGACAGATGATGACAGAGACGTCCTTTCACTTAGTTTCATACTTACAACATGAATGAAACACACATCAGCATCTAGTGCCTTCAAATACTTTTTAGTTCCGTGAATAGAACATGGCATATTTTGCTGTCCTGAAGCCAAGAAGGTCTCTCATTTCATTGCGAAACTTGGAAAGGTCCTGGCGCAGTTCATTCAGATTCTCTTCAGTCGCTTGGTCTGTGCTATGCATCTTTTGCCTCATTGCAGTAAGGTAACGATGGACCAAGCAACACATTACTTTTTGGTAATTTTGATCTCGTTTATGCTTGAGAGTCTTCCATTCCTTGTTAGACAGAAAAAAGTGTATCTTACGGTTGAGACCAGCATTTATCGTATGGAGGAACTTAATTAAGATGCTTCAGGGCATTTGCTGTGTTATAGGCACTATATAATTGCAAATTACGATTGTGACAATAAAAATGTTAGTTACAATATGAACCAGTATAGATTTACATGTTTCTAGATTCTTCCTTGTCATGTATTATACTCCAGCTAATGAAGCTCAATTACTAAAAGCCTGTGGTGAATTAACTATTAATGCATTAGAGTGACTCTCCCTGGAGATTTGACATCTTCCACATTAGCCCTTTAAGATTAATAAAAAAATGCACAGCCCATCAGTGATACCAAAAGTAGTCAATAAATTAAATCAACTGCATAATAGAATTCCCAGTTATAAAAGGTGGAAATAAGAAACATTCCCAACATCAATAATTACAATTAATTTGTATCCTAACATATTTATCATTACCATTGCAACACTGTAGTGATGTAAAACTCTCAATATTTTGTCCAAGATATATCATTTAGATGGCTGCTGTTCTTACCAGGGAAGATGAACAACTGAATACTATACCTCTCATCATCTTCACACCTTAGTCCTACTCTCAATTAATAACTTATGCTCTGGGAATACAGGGGGGTCATTTATAATGTACAGTTGGTGACATGGTGGCAGGTAAGTCAAATGGCAAGTCAGATATCACAAGTCACAAATCAATAATCATCCTGTCTAAGTAAATGCTTAGCCTTCATTCAACATTTGAAAAACCAGACAATCCATTCATTACCACATTGCTGTTAGGGAGATCTAGCTCTATACAAAGTGACTGCTGCACTTTACAACAGTGACTAAACTTCAAAAGTATTTATTGAACTGTAAATTCCTTTGAGAAGAATGGAGGTTATTAAATGTGCTTTTTTAAGGATTGTTTTCTTTTATTTATAGACTTCCCTATAAAACTATAGGAATGAATGTAAAACCATAGGATGTGTATGTGGTGTACTCTGGAGCTTCAAGACATTCTCTACTCTTTTAAACTGAAAGTAATGGTTCCTCAATGCTATCCCCATCAAACACTACCAGGTCGAATACAGCACAGGATTAGATACAAGATAAAACTCCTTCTACTCTTTTAAAATTAAAGTGAAGTTCCATCCCCATCACAGTGACACACTGGCGTTGCAGAGAGGGATTGCCAAACTGTCGGAAGACCAAGTTCCATTCTGGCTGTTTAGTAGATATAAGAACAGCCTCGCATTAGACTAATTCCCCTATTATCCTTGTCAGCTGAAATAACTCCAAAGAGGCCTGTATCCCGTCACCAAGTCACCCTTTATTTACACATGGACTGTCGCTGACACTGATCTAGCTCTCTCAGAGCCTGTTCTCAGAGTGAACAGAACCTCTGACATTCCTGTCAACCAGGGCTCCCTGATTGGGGCTGTGAAGCTGGTCAAATCAGGGAACTCATACAGAACACACTAGATGGCCTCCTTCTTCAAAGACCGCAAATTCCCATCCCATGTTGTCAATGATACTCTCCAGCACATCTCATCCACTTCCCACACCTTTGCCCTCGAGCCCCACCTCTCCAACAGCAACAAGGACATAATACCTCTGGTTCTCACTTTCCACCCCACCAACCTCCAGATAGACTGCATTATCCTCCGCCATTTTCACAAACGGACCCCATCACCAGAGATATATTTCCCTCCCAACCCCATCTGCTTTCTGTAAAGACCACTCCCTCCGCGACTCTCTTGTGAGGTCCATGCCCCGCATCAACTCACCCTTCCCTTCTGGCACCTTCCCTTGCCACTGCAAGGAATTGCAAAGCCTGTGCCCACACCTCCTTCACCTCCATCCAAGGCCCCAAAGGAGCCTTCCACATGCATTAGAATTCTATGTGCACTCCCACACATGTCATTTACTGTTTCCATTGCTCCCGATGTGGTGTCCTCTACATTGGGGAGACAGGATGCCCCCTTGCAGGATGCTTCAGACAACATCTCCAGGTCACCCGCACCAACCAACCCCACCACTCTGTGGCCGAATATTTCAACTCCCCCTTCCAGTCCGCCAAGAACATGCAGATGCTGGGCCTCCTCCATTGCCACATCCTAACTACCCGATGCCAGGAGGAAGAATGCCTCATCTTCCACCTTGGGACCTTCCAAACACGGCATCAGTGTGGATTTCACCAGTCTCCTCTTTTCCCTTCCCCCCCCCCCCACCTTATCCCAGATCCAACCTTCCAACTCAGCAGCGCCCTCATGACCTGTCCATCTTTCTTCCCACCTATCTGCTCCACCCTCCTCTCCAACCTATCTCCATTACCCCGCACTCTCAGCTACCTTCCCCCCAGCTCCACCCCCCTCCCATTTATCTCAACACCCCCAAGCCCACAAGGCTCATTCCTGATGCCCGAACGTCAATTCTCCTGTTCCTTGGATGCTGCCTGAGCTGCTGTGCTTTTCCAGCACCACACTCCCGAGTCATATTCTATGTCGTCCATCTGGCTGACCTTGTTACAATCACTGTAGCAGCATTCATCCTTCAACAAGTATCATCAAATGGTCGACTTTCTTCATTACTATCATCTGTTATTTGTGCAATGTTGTATTAGATTAGATTCCCTACAATATGAAAACAGGCCCTTCAGCCCAACAAGTCCACACTGACCCTCCGAACAGCAGCCCACCCAGACCCATTCCCCTATATTTACCCTTGACTAATGCACCTAACACTATGGGCAATTTAGCATGGCCAATTTACCTAACCTGCACATCTTTGGACTGTGGGAGGAAACCGGAGCACCCAGAGAAAACCCAAGCAGACACGGGGAGAATGTGCAAACTCTACACAGACAGTTGCCCAAGGTGGGAACTGAACTCGGGTACCTGGTGCTGTGAGGCAGCAGTGCTAACCACTGAGCCACCGTGCAACTACCTAGGAACAAAAGGAATCCAAAAGCTGCAATCTGTCTTGGGATATCCTTAGCACATAAATACTCTTCTATAAATGCATGTCTTTTTCATCGAGGTATGGCCTTTTAGAACAAAGAACACTACAGCATAGGAACAGGTACTTCGACCCACCAAGACTGCACTAACACATGATGCCTTTCTAAACAAAATACCTTTTGCCTCTACGCAGTCCATATCCCTCTATTCCCTGCCTTTTACATACCTGTCAAAATGCCTCTTATACATTGCTATTCTATCCACTTCCACCTCCAGCAGCACATTCCAGACACATACTACCCTGTGTGTAAAAAACCTGCCTCTCACATCTCCTTTAAACATATCCCCTTTTACCTTAAACCTAATAAAGGTCCCCTAATAAATGACATTTATATCCTGCGAAAAAGACTCCAACTATCCATTCTACCCATGCCTCTCATAATTTTGTAATTTTACTTGGAATGTAATGTGATCCACACGATTACCTAATAGGTAGACATAAGCCTTGAATAAATCAAATCTACAGTCACTTCATATCCAAAGTTAAAAGTGGTTCACCTAATGAAGGAGCAGCGCTCCGAAAGCTAGTGCTTCCAATTAAACCTTTTCGACTATAACCTAGTATTGTGTGATTTTTAACTTTGTACACTCCAGTCCAACACAGGCATCTCCAAATCATTATTAATATCCAGTATACAACACATGTGGACAATCAGAAACTGACACAGACAGCTCATTATACAAGATTGAAGCAAGCTGGCTGTTAACTATTGTGGAGAACGTTGTGCATTTTTTGTATTATTGTTCAAAATTAATAAAGGATAGATTTAACATTACAGATGTGTTTCTGTCTCTCAGCACTTGTTTTTCACAGAGGAGATCAGATTATTTGGGGAGTTTAATGACTGATCACATTTTCCTCAGATTCTATAAATTCTGTTATTGAACACTCTATGACTGACACATCGGATTTGCAGTTTTCTTACTTTAAGGCTATTCTGACGTTTCACTTTTCCAGCGCTGGTGTGAGAGCAGATCCATTTGTTAAGACTTGTGAAGAGATAGCAAATGGTTTTCGGGGAAGGAATGATATTGAATGGTGGCGGTAAAGTACATTTGTCATCAAAGTAGCTCAGCCACAGCTTTGCTCGGGCAAACTTCCATTCCTTGTCTTCGTGATTCTTGGGAAAAAAAAATGTTAATTCATTGTTAAAATATTGTTTAAAATATTTTAATAGGCTCTCGCCAAGCTATTCTAGTACAGCAACATTAATGGTATCTGCACAGCAATGTAGAAAATTGACCAGATTTGTCACATCCTCAAAAAGCAGGATAAATCTAAACTGGCCATAACCATCACATCAGTGTTCTCTCATTTATTAGGAAAGAAATGGAAGGTGTTATTGACAGTGCTCTCTGCCAGCACTACTCAACAGTAACCAGCTTACTGAAGCTCAGTCTGAGTTCCACTAAGCCTACTCAACTTTTGACTTGATTACAGCCTCTGTTTAAACATGGACAAAAGAGCTGAAGTCAATTCATCAGTGGTAGAGATCATTGACTGGACCAGCATTTATTGCCGATCCCTAGTTCCCCTCAAGATGCTGGTGGTGTGCAAACTCTACACAGACAGTCGCCCGAGGCTGGAATCGAACCTGGGTCCCTGCTGCTGTGAAACAGCAGTGCTAACCCCTAAGTCATCATGCCACCTTATTAGGGTCATTGAGCAAAGAAACAGACCTCTCAATCCAACTCGTCCATGCTGACCAAGTTTCCCAAACTAAACTAGTTCTACTTTCCTGTGTTTGGTCCATATCCCTCTAAACCTTTCCTATTCATGTACCTGCCCATGTTCGAACTTTACCTGCATTGATCACTTCTTCTAGCAGTTCATTACACATGTGCACCACCCTGTGTGTGAAAAAGTTGCCCGTCAGGTCCCTTTTAAATCTTTCTCCTCTCACCTTAAACATTTGCCCCTTAGTTTTTGAACTCCCCTACTCTAGGGAAAGGACCTGATATTTTACCTTATCAATGCCCCTCATAATCACTGCTGCACTCCATGTGCTGTAGGTAGTGTCACCAATGTTATTAGGAAGAGTGTTTCAGGATTTTGACCCACTGATGCTGAAGGAACAATGATATTTCTAAATCAGGATGACGAGTGGCTTGGAAGGAAACTTGCTGATGATGCTGCCCTTAGATTCCAGTTCTGGGTCTGGAAGGTGCTGTCTAAACAGTCAGTAGAAGAAACAACAGCACTGTTCTTCAGGGGCCAGGACTGGATGGTACATCTCAGGCCAAAAGCTAGGGCTTGTGGCTCTATGAGGCTCACTATGCTCAGGCTGGAGGCCGGAGGCTAAAAGCAAGGTCTGAGATTTCTGCTTGCCCTGCTACTGTCACCATCAAAGCTACAATTGACTGAGTGAATTATCAAAGAGTTCTAGCAAAACTGGAATCAATGGGAATTGGGGGAAACCTCTCTGGTGACGAGAGTCACACCCGGCACAAAAGAAAATGGTTGCGGTTGTTAGAAGTCAATGATCTCAGTTCCAGGAGATCAAGAGTTCCTCAGGGCAGAAATCAAACTATTAACAGGTGTTATTAAACACCTCTGGAGCAGGTGGGACTTGAACCCAGAACTCTTGCTCAGAGGTAGGGACACTACTATTGTAATACAAGAACCCCTAGTGCCTCAGAGTATTCCCCATCCTCAAATAGATATTCCTCAACATTTCTGTCTTAAATATGCTCTTAATCTGAGATTATACCTACTCTGGTCCAAGACTCTTCCACAGAGGAAACAACTATCTGCAGCTACCCTGCCAAGTACCTCAAAACTCTTCTACATTTCAATAAGGTTGCCTCTCATTCTTTTAAATTCCAATGAGTACAGACCCAACCTACTCAATCTCTCCTGAAAAGACAGTCCGGGCATACTTGGAATCAGCCAAGTGAACCTGCTGTGGAATGTCTCCATGCCAGGATATCTTTTCTTAGTAAAGGACCCAAAACTGATCACAGTTTTCTTGTTATGATCTGACTCGTGTAGTTTTAGCAAATCCTCCCTACTTTTATACTCCATTCCCTTTGAAATAAAGGAGTAGAAAGTGAGGGCTGCAGAGGCTAGAGATCAGAGTCTGGTGCTGGAAAAGCACAGCAGGTCAGGCAGTATCCGAGGAGCAGGAGAATCGACGTTTCAGGCATGAGCCCTTCATCAGGAATCATGCCTGAAACATTGATTCTCCTACCCCTTGGATGCTGCCTAACCTCCTTTGAAATAAAGGCCAACATTCCATTTGCCTTTCCTATTACCTACTGCCTTGGATACCAGCTTTTTGTGAATCATATATGAGGTTTCCCAAATCCCTATTCTGAACCTTTGTGCAGTCTTTCTCCATTCAAATAACATTCAGCTCCTCAATTCTTCCTGCCAAAATGCATAACTTCACATTTCCCCACATCATATTCCATCTGCCATGTTTTTGCCCACTTAATTAACCTGTCTACATCCTGCTACATACTCTAAATTGTCCTCATCACTTGTCTTCCCAGTTATTTTTGTGTCACCCACAAATCTGGCTACAGTACATTCACGTTCTTCACTCAATTATATCCATTAAAATATATTGGAAGTAACTACTGCCTTCTCCAAGATAGTTAGGAACAAATAATTAATGCTGGCCTAGCCAATGATGCCTGCATACCATGAATAAATGATAAGATATCAAAAATATTTCCTTTCATGCTTCCCATGAAGACGACAAATTCAGAGCCAAGACGGCTGGAGTCATGTCAAACCTTTTTCTTTCAATGCCACTTTTTCTCCAAGCCAGATGTGATAAGCAAATGGTCTCAGGTGGTTGATTTTACTGGAATCATAGAATCCCTATAATGTGGAAACAGGCCCTTTGGCCCAACAAGTCCACACTGACCCTCTGAAGATTAACCCACCCAGACTCATTCCCCTACCCTATTGTCCTCTATTTACGCCTGACTAATGCACCTAACCTACACATCCCTGAATACTATGGGTAATTTACCTTAGCCAATCCACCTGACCTGCACATCTTTGGATTGTGCGAGGAAACCGGAGCACCTAGAGGAAACTCACGCAGACACGGGGAGAATGTGCAAACTCTGCATAGTCACCCGAAGTTAGAAATGAACCTGGGTTCCTGGCGCTGTAAGGAAGCAGTGTTAACCACTGAGCCACCGTGCCGCCGCGAAACAATACTCCATATTTGACCTGAGTCTGGTAGTCCAATGGGAGATACAAAACCCCAGATGCAGTGAAAATGCAGGAAGAAAAATGTACCAGACACGCTTTGCAACAGTAAATTGATGTGCCTAAACTCCTAACCATAATCTTAAAATATCAGTCATGTTACTTACAGTTCATGGGTGGGCGTTGATACATCACAAGATAATAACCAAGTTATGCCATTTATAGGATCCAAAACACAATTATCTGCTTAAGAGGGAAATGAGTAAGCAGAGACAGAGACAGAGATAATAAAACCCTCAATTGAACAACTTAGCACCAGTTTGGCTGACATTTTTTGGATGCCATCTGTAGAATGAAATCGGTCATAGTGGAGTAAAAATAATGCTGATTACAGCTTTCAGCTGAGATTATGGAGGGTTTGTTAAATTTCTGGAAATAAATTCCAGAAAGCTTTCTCTTCTTAGAATTCTTTTCCTCTCAGGAGAACAATTACGTTAGCGTGCCAATAACAGCCAAAATTTAACAATTTCCAGTGGAGTCAATAAATCTTTTACAGATTCTCTCTTTCAATGCACATTTTTTAATTCATAAGTGAGTTCAGTTTCTGAACAAACTGTGAATAAACTGGAGTCATTTTTTTTGACAATCTTTTGAATTATTTACAATGTGGAGTCGATAAATAAATGTTTAAATGATAAATGTACATTCCAATCCGAAGATGATAATATCCTGGATGCCCATAATAGTGAAGTATACAAGTGGTTATGCACAGAACACTTGGTTCACACGATCTCTTGGCTTTGTTTTAATCACATAAATGGCACTGAAATTTAGAAGAATGAGGGGCAACATTATTGAAACATGCAAGATTCTTCAGGGATTTGAAAGGACAGATGTAGAGACATTGTTTCTGCATGTTGGAGAATCTAGGATCAAAACCATAATCTCAAATAAGGAGTTATATATTTAAAACAAAGAAAATGAGGAATTTCTACTCGCGGAGGGGAGTAAATCTGTGAAATTATTTGCTAGACAGCATTGTCTAGGCTGAGCAAAAATTTTAATCAGTAAGTGAATCAAGAGATATGGGGAAAAGACAGGAAAAAGTGTTGAGGATTATCAGATCAGCCATGATCCCTTGTGTGCCAAAGCAGACTCCATGGGCTGAATGGCCTACTTATTCTCCTACATTTCATGGTCTTATCAATTTTCAAAAACAGAATTTCTGACTGTTGTTTCAATGTTTTCATACATCACTCCAGAAGTTACAGGATTCCTTCCAGAGTGGCAGCAGTACAATATTTGCAGTTGTGATAAAACATTGTGAGGTTCAAGGCAATTGTAATGGACCATTTGCCCTGTTTCTGGCAGTGAAGTTTGTGTGCTCATTTGACAGTATGATGCAGACAATCACAGATACCAACTTTTGTTACGCAAAATGGGGTATTTTCTGACTGAATTTGTTTTAAGAATATCAGGAAGTACTTGCTCAGAAAAATGTCGGAACATAATTTAAGGAACAACTGGTGGAAGGGCTTTTTGAAACAATCTTTCATGGGGTTCTTTCAAGCAAATCCAGCATTTGATCACTCACCATTGAACAAGAGATCAGGCACTGAGCTGCTCTATTACAAAATCATAGAGTCATTACAGCACGGAAACAGACCTTTCAGTCTGACCAGTCTATGCTGACCATAATCCCAAACTAAACTTGTCCCACTTGCCTGCCATTGGCCCAATTCCCTCCAAATATTTCTTATTCATGAACTAATCCAAATGTCTGAAACACTGTAATTGCATCCACATCCACCATGTTCTCTGACAGTTCATTCCACACAATAACCACTTACTTGCTGGCAATATCTTTCTAAACAAAGATACTTCCCTCCTCTTCATTTTTGACCATCATTTTCATTCCTCTTCAGGATTAGCAAAAAGTTGAAATGCACTTCAGCTTTTTCAAAAAAATTATGCCTCTCTTCGAACATTTGGTACAAATTTGAGACAAAGAAAAGTGGAAGGCAGCTTACAAAACAGCATAGAGCCACTGGAATGAATGGCCTGATATAAATTCTACAAACAACTTACAGCGATCATCTGGAAGCTTTTGTGTAGCATTGCCACCAGCAGTTTAGTCAGGACAATCACAACCACCACGTTGTATGTGCCGATGATGAGTGCTCCAACAAAAGATTGCAGGTCATCAGTGTAACTGAATCTTGTGACAAACAGTGCCACATGTGCCAGGGAGAAAATATACCAAAATAGGGCATAGCAGGTCCCAACAAACCTGGAGGAATAAGACACAGTGAATTAATGACTGTTTTGCCATCCTGAAAAACAGAAGACTAAAAATTAAAGTGGACTCCATCTAGATATTGAACACCCCGCTTCAGAATTTCCACTAGACACAACAGGACTTACATTAGCAGATTAGCTGTGGCAGGTCTACCTGAATTGGCACTTGAAGTCTTTCCCTGGGCACTGACACAGGAGGATGAGAAGAGGGACACTGATCAACATGATGGTTAGAGCACCAAAACCGGCAAAGTACAATATTTTTCACTTTGTGCATGGCATAAACTATCTGTAGTTGGTAGAGCAGTTTTTTATCAATGCCATTGGCACTACCATAAGACTGGCATAAAAATGACTCCTTATGGTACTGCATCCTTTCTCTGTGGGGAAGTAGTTAACCTTTGCCAGGTCTTTAGAGTGACACATGGAGAGTATAAACCAAGCTTATGAGAAATTGCATATCTAACCATGAAAGTGCAGCTCTAAACCATCCAAGCATGATTATTTTATAGTACAATTCCTTCCTGTTTTGTAAAACAGTCTGCAATATGATCTATTAGAGGTAGCCTGACATTTGTAGATTAACCAGAACATAATTTGATGTGGTAATTCCAGCATTTGTAACAAAATGCTTAATTTCTTCCCATTCTCCTCCCCTCACCTTCCTCTCTTCTCACCCACTCAGTGGAGTCTGAATGCTATCAAAGCTTGAGAAACAGTTGAAACAAGAGACATGGGGAATTAAAACTTCTGAAGCTTCTCTTTACCAATCCATTGAAAACTCAATGTGAAAAATAAAACAACGGCTGTACATTAGGAGACCAGCAAGTAAAGATAAATGCAATTACCAGGAAAATCTTGTTTTCTAATTTGTGAATTAGTGCTTAAAAAAAATGTAAAGTGAAAAATACCGTATCGTAACATGCTATTGCAAAGACCTGAACGACAAATAAAACATTAAACAACATGGGTCACTAAATTCTACTTAAACTTACGAATGGAAGGCTACGTTGCTCTGTTGCTCACAGAAGATTCCAGAACAATCCTTGCCTTCCACCATCGAAAACTCCTTATCGTACAACTGAGTAAGGCCGATGGTGAAAGAGATCAGAACAAGCAGAAACATTCCCAAGAACTTTCCAAAATCTTGCAACATTTGTCCCATGGAAATCTGATCAAAAATATTGGTTACAGATTAGTAAATGACATGGATATTAAAAAACAAAAGAGTTTTGCTGAGAGAATAATGGCACTCATCAAAATGTTTTAAAAGGGTTCAGATGTAATAAAACTTTGAGAAATATGATCCTGAACCCTGCGCTCAATTTATAATGGGCACAGGGGGACAAAGCACAAACTGATTCAGAATTTAATGCTCAGGGAAAGATGGAACAAGAAAATAATTACTATTGGTATTCACAGGTCTTCTGAGATTGAGCTAAAGCTTCACTTTTCATCCATGTATTGTTAACATGATTTGAAAGTACAATAAGTGCCAAAAATGGAAATACTGTAGCTATAAATCCAAAAATTGAACAATGTTGATAAATGGGAGCAATTTCAGGGCAGTAACCCTTCGTGTCCTCAAAAGCGTTTTTCCAGCTTTCAACCTTTAAATTGATAAACCAGTTGTAATAATGAGATTAGATATCACATGTCTACCACCACTAACACTCAATAGTAGCAGTGTGTACATGCATAAGATGCACTGCAGCAATTCACTAACGATCCTTCCAAACCTACGACCACTGCTATCCTGAAGGACAAGGGCAGCAAGTATATGGGGGCAGTAGCACCTGCAAGATCTCCTCCAAGCCACTCGCCCTTCTGACTTGAAAACATATTGCTATTCCTTCACTACCACTAGGACTCCTAACAGCACACAAACCAACAGCCACTCTCAGACAACAACTCACCAGGATCCGATACCCAGCAGGAGCAAAACCAATGTAGTGTACAAAATCCCATGCAAGGACTGCACAAAACACTACATAGAACAAACAGGAAGACAGCTAATGATCCGCATCCATGAACACCAACTAGCCACGAAACAACATGACCAGCTATCCTTAGTAGCCACACACCCCGATGACAAGCAACACGAGTTCGACTGGGACAACACTACTTTTATAGGACAAGCCAAACAGAGAACAGCCAGGGAATTCCTAGAGGCATGGCACTCATCCACAGATTCAATCAATAAGCACATCGACCTGGACCCAATATACCGGCCACAGCAGCGGACAGCTGGAACTGACAACCGGAAGCGGCAGATACAAATCACTATAAATGCCGGAGGAAACATCACAGAAGCGCTTCACAGGAGGCTCCCAAGCACTGAGGATGTCACCCAGACAGGGGATGAAACGCCTGCAACACAAATTCCCAGCTCAAACAGAACCACAACAACATCAATTAAAATGGATGTCAATTTAAGGAAATAGAGTGTTAAAGGGAGGGGTGGGAGTAGGAAGGAGTTCAATAGCAATGGCATAGGGCTGGTAAGCTGCATCCTTCCTGTTTCTGTGGACAATCTGGTATCTGGATCAGGAACAGTGCTCAAAAACAACGGACAATTTTTCCCACTCGCGAGGAAGATACTACGTGATCTTCCCAGATGGCAAATAGCTACCACACTACAGCAGTGGTGGTATGTAACCCTCACACGACCCCTTAAGTATCCACTTAAGGGCCTTAACTAGCCTGCAGGCGGGAGACCATCCTTAAGCTTTGCCTTGCATTAATTATTGGGAGGCTGGAAGGTGACAGGATCTCCACCACACACTCACTCTCTCTCTCTCTCTCAATCACAGCACTTCGCAGCTCTAAATTCCACTCTGCATATCCTGTAGCATTGCCATTTCGTTTGACTTTGGTTTTTCTGTTGGTGATTTAATTGCCTCAACTCAAGAGGTTTGGGCATTCACTCTGCTTACCTCTTTACGTTTGCTCAAAAAACCCCATCTTTCATCATGTCATAACAGTCTGCATTAACTTAATTTCAAAGTTAAATGACTTTTGATAAGACATTTTTCCTCAATATAATGTTATGATGCACTGGTTAACATTTAAGAAATATGTGTCTCTTGAACTTTAAGAAACATACAATTCATTAGAAAATCATTAAATGACAGAATCCCTGCAATGTGGAAGCTGACCATTCGGCTCATCAAGTCTACACCGATCCTCTGCAAAGCATCCCACCAAAACTCATCCCAATCCTATCCCTGTCACCCTGCATTTCCCACAGTTAATCCACCCAGCTTGTACACCCTGAACATTATGGGCAATTTAGCATGGCTAATCCACCTAACCTGCACATCTTTGAACTGTAGGAGGCAACCAGAGCACCCATGCTGATCTGGGGAGAACGTGCAAACTCCACTCGAACCCAGGTCCTGGGCACCGTGATGCAGCAGTGCTAACAACTGAGCCAGCATGCTGCCCCATCTTGGTTGGAAACAAAGGAGCACAGCTCTAGCCTACCTCCCTGACAACAGAAACAAGCACAGGCAAAGTAGAGGAGCAAGGAATGGGGGGGCACAAAGTAGCTGATAACAGAGTGCCATAATGCTTTCTTTTTTTTCTTAAGTAGTCCAATATTGTGTTCCGTCCAAGAAGATGGACAACCAATCCATTCCCAATCAACGGCCAATATTATACTGTAAATCACCATAAGCAGATTCAGAGGAACATGCCATGGTTTTATTGTCCTCTTTCAGGCGAAGCTCTTTGCTTCCAGTGTCAGGAAATTGAAATTAGGAATTCACTGTGGAAGGAAACCAAGGTTGCAAACTCTACATTAAGACTTCAACATGAGGTTTAGCTGACTCTACATTGTTCAGAAAATACTATATTTTGCAGATGCCATCTTTTGAAACAGACATTAAACAGAGATTTGATCAGCCTGTTCAACAACTCAGTGAATATTAGAGATTGTTTGCTCAAAATAGTTTGTCAAGATTTCTCAACATCCTGGACAATATTTCTCCCTCAAACAAAATCATCTTAACGTGTTGACAGTTATTCATTACACATTGAGATATGCATTATCTGATACATGATGTAAAATGTCTATTCCATTTGCCTTCATATTTATGTTACAAGTAAAAAAGCCTATATTTCTGCAAATATTCATAGAGTCATAGAGATGTACAGCATGGAAACAGACCCTTCGGTCCAACTTGTCCATGCCGATCAGATATCCCAACCCAATCTAGTCCCACCTGCCAGCACCCGGCCCATATCCCTTCAAACCCTTCCTATACATATACACATCCAAATGCCTCTTAAATGTTGTAATTGTACCAGCCTCCACCACATCCTCTGGCAGCTCATTCCATACACGTACCACCCTCTGTGTGAAAAAGTTGCCCCATAGGTCTCTTTTATATCTTTCCCCTCTCACCCTAAACCAATGTCCTCTAGTTCTGAACTCCCCGACCCCAGGGAAAAGACTTTGCCTACTCACCCTATCCATGTCCCTCACAATTTTGTAAACCTCTATAAGGTCACCCCTCAGCCTCCGACGCTCCAGGGAAAACAACCCCAGCCTGTTCAACCTCTCCCCATAGCTCAAATCCTCCAACCCTGGCAACATCCTTGTAAATCTTTTCTGAACCCTTTCATGTTTCACAACATCTTTCCGATAGGAAGGACACAAAAATTGCACGCAATATTCTGACAGTGACCTAACCAATGTCCTGTACAGCTGCAACATGACCTCCCAACTCCTGTACTCAATACTCAGACCAATAAAGGAAAGCATACCAAATGCCTTCTTCACTATCCTATCTACCTGCGACTCCACTTTCAAGGAGCTATGAACCTGCATTCCAAGGTCTCTTTGTTCAGCAACCCTCCCTAAGACCTTACCACTAAGTGTATACGTCCTGCTAAGATT
Organism: Chiloscyllium plagiosum; assembly: GCF_037043375.1. Taxonomy (NCBI): domain Eukaryota; kingdom Metazoa; phylum Chordata; class Chondrichthyes; order Orectolobiformes; family Hemiscylliidae; genus Chiloscyllium; species Chiloscyllium plagiosum. The sequence goes on along the minus strand of NW_028270151.1, from coordinate 7,365,553 downwards.
TGCTCTCCCAAAATGCAGCACCTCGCATTTATCTGAATTAAACTCCATCTGCCACTTCTCAGCCCATTGGCCCATCTGGTCAAGGTCCTGTTGTAATCTGAGGTAACCCTCTTCGCTGTCCACTACACCTCCAATTTTGGTGTCATCTACAAACTTACTAACTGTACCTCTTATGCTCGCATCCAAATTATTTATGTAAATGACAATAAGTAGAGGACCCAGCACTGATCCTTGTGGCACTCCACTGGTCACAGGTCTCCAGTCTGTAAAACAACCCTCCACCACCGTGGGCGGCACGGTGGCACAGTGGTTAGCACTGCTGCCTCGCAGTGCCAGAGACCCGGGTTCAATTCCCGCCTCAGGCGACTGACTGTGTGGAGTTTGCACATTCTCCCCGTGTCTGCGTGGGTTTCCTCCGGGTGCTCCGGTTTCCTCCCACACTCCAAAGATGTGCAAGTCAGGTGAATTGGCCATGCTAAATTGCCCGTAGTGTTAGGTAAAGGGGTAAATGTCGGGGTATGGGTGGGTTACGCTTCGGCGGGTCGGTGTGGACTTGTTGGGCCGAAGGGCCTGTTTCCACACTGTAAGTAATCTAATCTAATCACCACCCTCTGTCTTCTACCTTTGAGCCAGTTCTGTATCCAAATGGCTAGTTCTCCCTGTATTCCATGAGATCTAACCTTGCTAATCAGTCTCCCATGGGGTACCTTGTCGAACGCCTTACTGAAGTCCATATAGATCACATCTACCGCTCTGCCCTCATCAATCCTCTTTGTTACTTCTTCAAAAAACCCAATCAAGTTTGTGAGACATGACTTCCCACGCACAAAGCCATGTTGACTATCCCTAATCAGTCCTTGCCTTTCCAAATACATGTACATCCTGTCCCTCAGGATTCCCTCCAACAACTTGCCCACCACCGATGGCAGGCTTACTGATCTATAGTTCCCTGACTTGTCCTTACCACCCTTCTTAAACAATGGCACCACGTTAGCCAACTTCCAGTCTTCCGACACTTCACCTGTGACTATCAATGATACAAATATCTCAGCAAGAGGCCCAGCAATCACTTCTCCAGCTTCCCACTGAGTTCTAGGGTACACCTGATCAGGTCCTGGGGATTTATCCACTTTTATACATTTCAAGACATCCAGCACATCCTCCTCTGTAATATGGACATTTTGCAAGATGTCACCATCTATTTCCCTACAGTCTATATCTTCCATATCCTTTTCCACAGTAAATACTGATGCAAAATACTCATTTAGTATCTCCCCCATTTTCTGCGGCTCCACACAAAGGCCGCCTTGCTGATCTTTGAGGGGTCCTATTCTCTCCATAGTTACCCTTTTGTCCTTAATGTATTTATAAAAACTCTTTGGATTCTCCTTAATTCTATTTGCCAAAGATATCTCATATCCCCTTTTTGCCCTCCTGATTTCCCACTTAAGTATACTCCTACTTCCTTTATACTCTTTGAAGGATTCACTCAATCTATCCTGTCTATACCCTACATATGCTTCCTTCTTTTTCTTAACCAAACCCTCAATTTCTTTAATCATCCAGCATTCTCTATACCTACCAGCCTTTCCTTTCACCCTAACAGGAATATACTTTCTCTGGATTCTCGTTATCGCATTTCTGAAGGCTTCTCATTTTCCAGCCGTCCCTTTACCTGCGAACATCTGCCCCCAATCAGCTTTCGAAAGTTCTTGCCTAATACCATCAAAATTGGCCTTTCTCCAATTTAAAACTTCAACTTTTAGATCTGGTCTATCCTTTTCCATCATTATATTAAATCTAATAGAATTATGGTCGCTGGCCCCAAAGTGCTCCCCCACTGATACCTCAGTCACCTGCCCTGCCTTATTTCCCAAGAGTAAGTCATTATTCCTAAATTATGAATAAACTGCTACACCAGGGTGACATTAACTTTTTAGAATTGAGATTCAAAGACTTCACCAACTCAGATCTGGTTAAGGCTCAAACTGCACAAATCCAACACAGTATTTGGGCATAATTCTGTCAAATAAACTTGTCTTTGGGACTCTTTATATCATCAGCAGAATTGTTGTGTAAATGCAGTACATGGAGGAGAGAGGCATCAATGTACATTTGGTTTCCTTTCTCAAAGACAATTATTAAAAACCCCTCATTCACCATTAATTACTGATACTAGTGAAATTGGCTTAGTAGAATCCCAAATGACACTTTAAATGAATCAATGGTGAAATATGAATGTGTACTCCTACTTTCTTATAGTGGCCTCCTGGTTGTTTGGACACTTTTGACAGTGTTGACTTTTGAAAAAATATTCCCTTAATAGCAGTCCTATTTAATTAATAACATCTCAAAAGGGATGTTTTGACTGTGAAAGAAATCGCTTGAAATCATAAAACACTCAGGTCTGTGATTTTTTTTTTTAAACAAGTTCCTCGTCCTACTGGAACACAACCAGTACTTATCTGGTGCCTGCTTATTTTTAGAATTCCAAAAGCCGCGAATATCGTGTGGGCTAGTGTGCTTGGTGCTTCATTACAGGCTGTACTGCTGGAGATTTGAGTCTTCGTGAAGGATAAATGCATCAAAACATTATAGGAATCTTATTCGATCTCAGTGTAGAAGTGTGCTGAATCTTCATTTTACATAATATAACACGAAATGCTTAAACATTGAAGTTACTGAATATTAATCATAACAATGCTGACAAAATAGTTTTTCTATAAAATTAAAAGGGAGACGCAAGGTTGTGAGTGATAGAACCCATCAAATGCATGATTTGCTCCACTGCATTACATCGGCTTCCTCCAAGTACTTATTTCTATTAGATTTATACCATTACTTGTTCCCTATTACCCACAAGTTCTCAGTTGATAGTTATAGAGTTACACAGCATGGAAACAGACCCTTTGGTCCAACTCATCCATGCCTTTCAGAAATCTTAAACTAATCTGCTCCCATTTTACCAGCATTTGGCCCATATCCCTCTAAACCCTTCCTTTTCATGTACCCATCCAGATGCCTTTTACATGTTGTAAGTGAACACAGCTCCATCACTTCCTCCGCCAACTCGTCCCATACATGCAACACTAGCTGTGGGACAAAGTGCCCCTCAGGTCCCTTTTAAATCTTTTCCACTCACCTGAAACCAATGCCCTCCAGTTTTGGACTCCCCTACCCTGGACTATTCACCCTATCCATGTACCTTATGATTTTATAGATCATTAGAAGGTCACTCCTTAGCCTCTGATGCTCCAGAGAAGAGAGCCCCAACCTATTCTGCCTCTCCCTATAGCTTTCACCCTCCAGCAACTTCCAGCAACATCCTTGTAAATCTTTCCTGAATTCTTTCAAGTTTATCAACATTCTTCCTTCAGAAGGGAGACCAGAATTGAACACAGTATTCTAAAAGTGGCCTTTCCAATGTCCTATGCAGCCACAATATGACATCCTATCTCTTACGCTCTACGCACTGAACAATGAAGGCAAGCATACCAAATGCCTTCTTCACCATCTTATCTATCTGCGACTCTACTGTGGTGCCGTAATTTACATTCATGAGCCTTGCCAATGTTGTCCATGTTAGATTTGGTGTTAGTTGTTCTTCTTATTCTTCACTTCAAAGGTACTGTTGTTGTTGGCATCCTTCCCTCTTGGTAAGATGGTGGAGATGGGATTCTTTCATATGACACTCTAACATTGATGGCTAAAGAGACCAGTATGTGGAAAACAGATTCAGCTATAAAATGCCACATGTAATGTTTATCAGATGCCATTGTGGGACATCATTTTTGTGTTGTTCCCTGTTGCCAAACTGTTGTAGCCAATGATCATCAGGGCAGCACATGCTAGCCCACAGATGATGTCACCATTTCTTATGTTGCTAACTGGTACCTCCCAAGCATGTGAGAGAAATAATGTTTAGGGCCTTTGTGTTGCACTTGGAAACATCCTTGAAATGAAGCTCTGGGCATCCTGCTGGCAATATAGCTCTATCTACTCCAACACACAGAAAATGCTCACTATGTGATTTTCTTCTTTTCCTGTGAACAACCGAAATCACTTCTGCTTGACAAATATTAATATACTTGCAAGATTTGGCTTCCAGAGGATTGTCACATTCTTCATTTTGTTCTTCCAAAAGGTTCTCAGAATACGTTATAAACAGTGAAGATGAAAATGGTTTTGCTTCCTTTTTTGATAGATTTAAGTTTTTTTTGCTTAATTCATTCACAGGATATGGGTGTCACTGGCTGGACCAGCATTTATTGTCCATCTCTAATTGCTCAAGAAGGCAGTAAGAGTCGACCACATTGCTGTGGGTCTGGAGTCACATGTACGCCAAACCAGGTAAGGATGGCAGACTTCTTTCCCTGAAGGACATTAGTGAGCCAGATGGGTTTTTCCTACAATCAACAATTATTTCATGGTTGTGATTAGACTCTTTAGTCCAGATTTTTTTATATGGGTCCCTGAGATTAATAGTCTAGCCATAATACCATCACATCCCCATTTTACCACATATGCAACGTGTTGAGAGCACAGAACTCATAAACCAGGATCTTGATAATTGTCAGCTTGACATTATTCCACACACATTTTATGAATCAATCAATGGCGATAAGCTGCTTTTTCCATGCGTGAAATGATTTCTACATAAAGACACAGGTTGTTTGTCACTGTGGGCACAAGGTAGGAAGTTTGCTAACCATTTCCAGCCAGGTCTTTTTAGCATGATCAAAGTCAGAGATGTGACCACAGTCTTGGTTTTCTTCACACTTATAATTCGGCAGAACAAGTTACATGCACCAGCCTTTGTAGCAGATTTCCATGTAGCTCTATCAGCATTGTCACAGAGTCATCCAGCATGGAAACAGACCCTTTGGTCAAACTCTTCGATGCCAACCTGATATCCTAAATTGATCTAAACCCAATTGCCAGCATCTGGCCCATACCCATCTAAACCCCTCCTATTCAGGTATTCATTCAGATGCCTTTTAAATGCTGTAATTGTTTTAGTCTCCACCACTTCCTCTAGCAGCTCATTCCATACACACACTACCTTCTGTGAAAATAGTTGTTCCTTAGGTCCCTATTAAATCTCTCCCCGCTTACCTTAAACCTCTGCCCTCTAAGTTTGGACTCCCTTACCCTGGGGAAAATGAGCTGAAAATGTGTTGCTGGAAAAGCGCAGCAGGTCAGGCAGCATCCAAGGAGCAGGAGAATCGACATTTTGAGCATGAGCCCTTCTTCAGGAAAAAGACCTTGGCTATTCACCCCATCTATGCCCCTTATGATTTTATTAACTGCTACAAGGTCATCCCTCAGCCTCCAACGCTGCAGAGAAAGTAGCCCCAGCCTATTCAGTCTCTCCCCATAGGTCAAATCCTCCAACCCTGGCAACATACTTGTAAATCTTTTCTGAACCCTTTCAAGTTTCACAACATCCTTTCTTTAACAGGGAGACTAGAATTGAACGCAGTATTCCAAAAGTGACCTAACCAATGTCCTGTATAGCCGCAACATGACCTCCCAACTCCTATCTCAATAAACTGACCAATAAAGACAAGCATACCAAATGCCTTCTTCACTATTCTGCCTAGCTGTGATTCTACTTTCAAGGAACTACGAGCTTGCACTCTTTGTTCAACAACACTCTCCAGGACCTTACCATTAAGTGTATAAGTCCTACCCTGATTTGCCTTTCCAAAATGCAGGCACCTTGGTTTTATCTAATTAAACTCTATCTGCCACTCCTCAGCCCACCGGCCCATTTGATCAAGGTATTCTCTAATCACAATGTATTGTGCTTTTGTCTTCTCTTTCAGTCTGGACAGACTGTCGAGGCTGTCCTTGGACCCGGAATACAGGTAAGTTCTTTTCATACCTGCAAGATGACAAACGGCAGGGGTGTGGAGGGGAAAATACCAAATAAAGTAGGAGCTAGGACACAGGCTTGTTTCATTCCATTCTATACCCAGGAATTGTCAGAGGTGTTGCCATCGAAATATATATATTACACTGAATTTTGTCCTGGAAGGAATGAACAGGTAATTTCCACAACATCTTGGAGACTCTTGCTATGCTGTCAGTGTCAGAAAAGTAAAGTAAATAGGTATATTAAAAAATTCTAAATCAACCAGAGATGTTATGATACACCTGTGGCGCAGAACCCTGGGTGTCCTGGCCAGCAATAGGGACTACCACGGCAACACAACAGTTCCTCACATCACTACCTGTCTTCGTGGGGTTTGAATCCACATCCTCAGAACATTAGCTTGGGGGTCTAGTTACTAGCTCAGTGACATTACCAGCACACCTCTGCCCACATCCTATTTTCTCCTTCTTCAGGAATTCCTCAGGATGGATGATGACTTGCTTCCACACTGATTTGACAGTTTCTAGACTGACCAATAAGTTAAACTGCCACACGCAGGACAGGTGGTGCTTGTAGGTTCAGGTAGATTAGTCTTTGTGTTACGACATGGGGTAAAACACCTCCCCCCTCCCTTACTAATTTAAACCTGCAATACAGAAATGATTTAAACCTTGCTGTAATCTGTTAAAATTTGAAAGGCAAAGAACTATCCCAAAAGTCAGTATTTAAAGTAAAAATTAACTACTTTTTAACAAGTCTAACAGAGACTAATTAATTAACAACTATTTACAACTCATTTATCTAAACCTATCTTTTACCTCTACACCACCACCACCCCACCCCCACCTCACAATACTAGTCCGATAAAACTGCCGATTAAGATTTACAGAAAAATCCAAATTTCATAACCAACCAGCTGTCAAATCTTCTCTTGGTATCTTCCTCTGTAGGTTTGCTCTCCAGGTCAGTGTTGATGTTTTTTCTCCTGTGCGAACTCCTTCTCCACGCAGGTACCTCTCAGAGTTCTCACTAGTAACCTACATCTGTTGGTCTTTTGGCAGTTCTCCTCCAACTGTTCAATTTTTTTCTCTGTTTCATACCCCAAAGCATCGGATTGTTTCATTGGTGTTAATATTGTCAAAATACTAAGTTCAAATTTGATTGGAGTTTGGTATTTTGGGGCATAATTTAAACTGATTGGCTGAATTTGAATTTCTTTTTGTCTCCACGCAACACAGCTAATCTAGCTATTTGACCAAATGTTACATTGCTACCTTGGTGCTCTGACAGGTAGTTCTGCTAACTTTTAACTCTCTTAAAGGTACAATACCCCTTACACTTCATAACATTTGAAGGTTCATGAGTTTTCTCCTTTACCTCTACTTTGCCTCTGCTTGCTCACAACAAAGTCTCATTCCCATTATTCCCCAAAGGCAAGAAGAGGGTCTGTTTGATGATATGTTTCAAAAGAAACTGTTAATTGGATTTCTCAAATGCTCCAGCAGACACTTGGTCCTACACTTGACTTTCTGTTGGCCCATGGAGATCAGGTCTACTGTACCTCCGGCAGGACAGAAATCATAGGTCTGTGCATCTGTATATACTCCATCTAGATGTAGATGACTCTTTTAAGCATGATCCGAGGTCAATTGTTCCCAGTGTTGCAAAGAAATGGGACATCCCCGGCATATGCTCCCATCTCCTTTGGTTTTTTTGCACAAGATCATTTTTGCATCACATATGTCCTGTGGGATGGATCCGACCTACCATCAGTGTAAGAGATCCTGAAAGCATGACAGGAGATGTGACTTTGTAAACTTCAGCAGTTTGGCTGGGATTTCATCCTTGATGAAGGAGGGCCTCCTGCTTTGTAAGCAGTCAGTGGCCTTTTCAAGTTCAAAAGTCCGGGCACTTTGCCTAACTCAAGCATGACAGGAACCATAAAAAGACAAATGTATTTTGTGAGGCATCAGCATTCTCTTATTTTCTTTTCAGCACTGTTGAAAGAAAACCATTGAGTACAAGATGTATTTATTTTCTCCTCTGTGTGGATATTGACTGTCTAATACACAATTTCCCACAGTGGCCTGAACTGCAATCATGTGCTCAAAATGTGAGGAATCTTGGGCTTTGTTACTATAGCATACAGAAGAGAAATCTTTCAGTAGCATTTTGATTGGGATTGTGGCGCCTGACAGGAGCTTCATGAGTAGTTGCTGTATTTGCCACGTTTCTGCTTTTACACAGGTTTTCAGAAGCAGTAGTAAAGCAAATCTTTTCTCAAACGATGAGATGGAAGGTGAAAATGTTTGCAAGAGGAATCAAAACAACTAAAACCAAACCAGAATTCTGAGTTTGAAACTCAATTCTGGACATTTTGGTTTGAGGAAACCTTTTGCTTGTTGTGGGTCAGTTAGATGAGTCATGGGGAATGGGCATTTCTAGGTCAGATCAGGGAATGGAGAATTTATGGAAAGTATGCAAGTACATCATTTGTGTTAAAGGGTTTAATCTCTGGCCCTACAGGTCAGGAACTTCGGTATAGTTCAATATTTACAAAAAGTTGAATGGAGTGCTTTGGAGCCTCTAGAAAATTGCACTTTGTTCCTTCCTAACGGTGTCAGACATTCACCCTCCAATTTCTTGCTTTTTAGAAGGTATAGGTCATAGTCAAAGCCATGACTCCCAATCAGTCTCTACGTCCACCTAGACTGAAGACTGATCTCCCTGTTTTCCTTGAATGACCAAGTCTCTGAAAGGCTAATATGTGCTCATGTACAGTAATGTACATTCTGGTATAACGCAACAGTTGTGTTCCTTTTCAACCTCGCACTATAGAAAATCGTGCTGGAGAAAACTGCTATTGAAAATTGCTATACCTGTTCAGTAGAAAGTTCATGTTATCCAAACAGCGCCTGCAGTTCATCGATTGCATTATAGTCAATTTGTGTAGTTTTGAAGAAGTGCCAGGTCAGTCATGGGAATGGGCATTTCTGGGTCAGATCAGGGAATTGATTAAGCCAGAATTTGAGGAAAGTACTTAAGTATATCAGTTGTGTTAGATTTCTGGCACCTGACTGCCTGTCAGGAAGTCCAGTACAGTTGAACAGTTATGAAAAGCAGAATAGAGTGCTTAGAAGCCTTGGGATGTTTTTCATTGGGGGGGGGGGGGGGGGAGGGAGAGCATGGCATTAGAGAATAAATGGTAGGTGGAGGTAGAGCTCAAAGAAAAAGATGAACAAAACCGGAGGTTACTGGAAAAGGTCAGCAGGTCTGGAAGTACCTGTGAAGAGAAATCAAAGTTAATGTTTCCGGCACGGTGACCCTTCCTCAGAACGGGTCACCAGACCAGAAACGTTAACTTTAATTTCTCTTCATACATAGTCTCAATCCTGTGAGCTTTTCTAGCAACTTCTATTTTTGTTTCTGATTTACAGCATCCACAGTTCTTATGGTTTTTATTTGAAAGAGAAGAAAGGTTGGACAAAAGAATGGATTACAATTTGTAACAATCAGCCTAAATGAATGAATAGCTGCTAATGGGGACTATTAGTGGTTAACAATGGGTTGTGTGTAATAGCAGACCTTGTGATAACAGAGGGGTTGGGCTAAGGACATGGGAGAAGATGCTTGTGGGGGATGGGCTAAGATCAAGGGAGAAAATGTGTGTGGGACATGGGCTAAGGACATGGGAGAAGATGCGTGTGGGACATGGGTTAAGGACATGGGAGAAGATGCGTGTGGGGGATGGGCTAAGGAGATGGGAGAAGATGCGTGTGGGGGATGGGCTAAGGAGACGGGAGAAGGTGCGTGTGGGGGATGGGCTAAGGAGATGGGAGAAGATGCGTGTGGGGGATGGGCTAAGGAGATGGGAGAAGATGCGTGTGGGGGATGGGCTAAGGAGATGGGAGAAGATGCGTGTGGGGGATGGGCTAAGGAGATGGGAGAAGATGCGTGTGGGGGATGGGCTAAGGAGATGGGAGAAGATGCGTGTGGGGGATGGGCTAAGGAGATGGGAGAAGATGCGTGTGGGGGATGGGCTAAGGAGATGGGAGAAGATGCGTGTGGGGGATGGGCTAAGGAGATGGGAGAAGATGCGTGTGGGGGATGGGCTAAGGAGATGGGAGAAGATGCGTGTGGGGGATGGGCTAAGGAGATGAGAGAAGATGCATGTGGGGGATAGGCTAAGGACATGGGAGAAGATGCGTGTGGGGAATGGGCTAAGGACATGGGAGAAGATGCGTGTGGGGGATGGGCTAAGGACATGGGAGAAGATGCATGTGGGGGATAGGCTAAGGACATGGGAGAAGACGCCTCAAGCCCGAAAATTGTTGAACCAATACTGAATCCAGAAGGCAGTAGAGTTCCCAAGCTGAAAATTTTAGTCGTTATTCATTCTCCCAGGCTGATTGTTATCCACTCCTTTTGTCTGTCCAACTGTTCTCTCTCTCTTTGGGCTCTATCTCCACCTATTGTTTACTCCTTACCCACCCTATCTTCTGCATAAAAAAACTTTTTCCTAATTCGGTCAGTTTTGAGGAAGTGTTACTGAATCCAAAATGTTACTTCTGATTTCTCTCCACAGATGCTACCAGATCTATTAACATTTCCAGCAATTTCTGTTTCTGATTTCCAACATCCACAGTTCTTACATAGCCCTAGCATCTGAATGGCCTATCATGTTATTCTAATGGCATATTTACTTATTTGCATTTGATCTTTGAAAGTTATTTTTAAACTGAGACAGCTAATTTATTATTTTTTTAAACATTGTGCGCTAGAATGTATCCAGATTTCTATCCTTAGATGATATGTCCTACAGCAAGTTTTGATTGTGAAAGTTTATCATTTTAACTTCTTAATTTATGCCTGCTAAAAATGAGCCAAAATACAGAACTTTCATTCACATAATTCCTCAATTTGAGGACATCCCAAAGTGATTCACAGTAAATAAAGATTTGCAATTAGTAAAGTACTTTGGGACTACAGTCACTGCTGCCATTTATGGGAGATGCAGCCAATTTGCATCCAACAAGGCTTTACAAATAGGAAAGGAATAAAAAAAAGTCAGATAAATCTGCTTTTGTGACATTGGTTGAATGAAAAACAATTGCCTATGAATGAGCAAAACTCCTCTGTCCTTCTTCAAATAAGATTTAAAAAAATCACACGATACCAGGTTATGGTCCAACGCATTTATTTGAAAGAGCTACCTTTCGGAGCGCTCTGAAAGCTAGTGTTTTCATATAAACCCATTATACTATAAGCTGGTGTCATGTGATTTCTGACCTTGTCCAACCCAGTCCAACATTAGCACCTCCACATCATGATTTCTTCAAATAGTCATGGTCCATTTATACGCATCTGAGAGGGTAGTCAGAGTCTTACTTGATTTTAAAAAATCACCTCCAACGGTGCAAGCCTTCACTCTTTTGTTATGGACCACCTTTTAGCTGAGAACATTCCTCCTTCCCATGCAGGTACAATCAACAATTATTTTAGTAAATGATTGATAAAATTATTGGAAGGAAGATATGTATCTTCCTCAAATGTAGTTCACTGAATAGAAATTAATTACCTGGGACTACCTTCCCCCCTCACTTTTTTTTATATTTTGTTGGCATGTGGCTTAAAGACTACACAGTCTAAAAGATGTTTACTTCTGTGGCTGTTATGATCAATTGAATTGAAAAACATCATTCAAAACATATGCAGCCAGAAATTAGTCAGCAGCTCCAAAAAGGAATGTGATGTGGAAACAGCACAATGTAGATGAAACTATAACACAAATGACAGCAATGTCAAAGCTTAAAACACACACTGCAACATGCCCTCTGCTCCTGCAACAAAAAAGTGTTGTCCCTTTATTTTAGCAGTTACTTACTAAGATATAGCCTGTCTCATTTATGAGCCAAAACTTTATAGAAAGTCACATATATAGTAACACAGCTACAAAAACTCCTTAGACAGAAAAATGGTCATGCTCACAAAAAAACCCACAAAATCATTGAAACTTTAGGTGTGAAGTTTAGCCAGTGTCAAAATATTTGCAGTGCAAATATTTTTAGTATAACAGTACTTGCTATATAAACTGTTGATTTCAAACTTACTAAAGGTGATGGCAGGAATAGACAATGCCCATACTGTTTCTGTTTGAGATTTAGAATTCAGGTCAGGCTGGTGCTCGAAATGGCAAACTGAAGCACATAAGGCTAAATGGTATTATCTCATGGCCTGTAAACAAAGTTTGTATCTTTTATTCTATAGGCTTCCTTATCATTGCAATATCATGAATGCAAGATGCACAGGAGATTTCAAGATAGGAGGGAAGAAAGGGAAAATCAGAGTGCAGGCCAACTCTTCAGATTTCCTGGCAGCTGGTTATCCGGAAGAACTGATGGACAAGTCAGATCAAGACGCCTTTGTGGGACAGTCTAGGACCAGACATAAATTCTCAGATGAAAGGGTCTCACAATTGAGATAGAGATGAGGAATTTCTTCTCTCAAAGTTGTGAATCTGTGGAATTCTTTGCAACACAGAGTGTGGAGGCTGAGATAGACCGATTCTTAATCAGAAAGGGAATTAAGGAAAATGGGGAAAAAGCAGGAAAGTGGAGTTGAGGATTATCAGATCAGCCATGATCTCACTGAATGGCAAAGCAGACTCTGCAGGCTGAATGGCCTAGGTCCACAATATGTGTTATAGAGAAGGAAAAGTGACAAAACAAATCTTTGAAAAAAAATTATTTGATTATGTAAGATAAAGAGAGGGGAAAATAATAAACAATGCTCAGAAAATGAAGAAGCAAAAATGCTAACACACACAATAGTGAGGTGTTGCAAATGGGTACAACATATACAGGATCTCAACTGTGTTTGGGATGAGCAAGAAAGGCAGTGCATGCACTGGCCTAGATAGACAGAAGATAAATTAGAGAGAACAAATCAAGCAAGGGCAATTGGTTATTTATCTCAATGACTGGTTCAGAAGTACTGTTATCAGAAACCTAATTATCTACCCACAACTTCGAGCACTGTGTATTCTGCAGGGTGCAAATAATTAGATAACATGCATACAATACCTGCAATGGTCCAAGGATGGAACTAGTCGTGTACACAAAGAAAAGCCGTAGGTAACTGAGAATGTTGCCAAAAGCAAACAGACCCTCTGCCACTAAAGTGGGATGGAACGCATCCCAATCCTTCCTGTCTCCAATCGCATGGAACTAGAGAGACATTGGAAAATTTCACAGTTTGCACAAGAAATAACGTGACTTAGAGATTACTTTTACTTTTCAAAAATAAACATGCAATTATTAATCCAAAAATATAACCATTATGCAACTGTGGATAATATAACCATTATCCACAATACTCTCCTTGCATATTTATAAGGGTTTTCAATTCTATCTAGTCATGATACTGTGTTTCATGGTCAATGTCACAATTTCCAAACAACCAGCTAATATCTGAATGCTTCTGGAGAAGCTTGGTAAATAGGCAAAGGGACTTGCAGTTGTTGCATTTTCAAAAACCACTGTCACCAGTGCATGATGTTCTGGTTTGGGTAATTTGTGACCACAAATCCTCCTTTATTGCAAGAAAGAATAGGGAGTTTTTGCATTAACTAGCTAGCCATAATTACCAATGAGTCTCGAGAATATTTATGTTCCCTTCAGGCAGTACTCCACAGTCTCCACTTAGAGACTGCATGGGGGGGGGGGGGGGGGGGGGGGGGGGGGGGGGAGAGAGTGCCATGTAACATGAAAATTAACTAACTCCTTTGGAGTATCATCTCACACAATATCTGCCCCAAACATTATTCCCCTCACCCAGAGTTAATCATTATATATTCACTGGAATTCAATGTTAAGCAAGGGTGAAATTATCCATTTTGGGTTGAAAAGGAATAGATCAGGGTACTTTCCAGATGGTATGAAGTTAAATACAGTGGATGTCCAAACAGACTTGAGGGTTCAGGTGCACAGACCTATAAAATGTTACGAACAGGTGCAGAAAGTAATCAAGAAAGCTAATGGAATGTTGACCGTTATATCTAAAGGACTCGTGCATAAGGTTGCAGAAGTGATGCTGCAGTTATACAAAACCCTGGTTAGACCCCACTTGGAGTGAACAGATCTGGGCATCACACTTAAGTAAGGTTGGATTTGAGGGGTTACAATGTACGTTTACAAGAATGATACCTGGATTTCAGGGGTTAAGTTATGAGGAGGGAGTATATAAATTAGGCCTGCTTTCTCTGGAATTTAGAAGGTTAAGGGATGATCCTATTGAAGTCTTCAAGATATTAACAGGAGAGTGTACATAAAAATGAACTATTTCCACTGTTTGAAGCTTCTAGAACTCAGGATCATAGTCTAAAAATTAAGGTCAGACCATACAGAGAGAGGTTAGAAAGCATTTTTACACATAAAGGATGGTAGAAGTTTGGAAGTCTCTTCCAGAAAAGGCAGTGGATACTCGATCAATTGTTAATATTTAAATCTGAGATAGATACATTTTTGTTAAGCAAGGCTATTAAGGGATATGGGCCAAAGGTAAATATATGGAGATTGGCCACAGATCAGCCTTGATCACACTGAATGGAGGATCAGACCTGAGGGTCTGAAAGGCCTACTCCGGATCCTATATATTACAATTACCACTACCAGGCTCCCCAAAGGTCATTGACTTTACAAATGCAGGAGACTTCACAATCTTCCTAAAAAGCACTCTCTTCAGACATGGAATAATGACAGCTCTTCTCCTGGACCACTGTTCACTTTGATTCTGATTCTTCTGACCAAGATTCTTGATTTTGGTAGATGTTTAATCTCTTGGATATCCTTTAGAGAGGATGTTGCTCTGGTAGACCAAGTTATTGGGCCATTACCTTAAATGGAGTATCTTTAATCTCCTGAATTCCCTTTGCAAAAAAAAACCATGTTGACTCAACCATTTGCTCCATAGCCTTTAATCTCATTAATGTTCATCAGGCGATTATTGCTGCTTTATTTAAACAAGTAGTTTTGTCTTTGCAATGATCTTGACTTCTGGACCATGCAATTCACTTTTAATTAAAACAGACAAACGTTTCACAGTGTCATGGATCTTCAGGCCAGGTGGTAACAACTTATTTTTGATGAGGTCTTAAATCTTTGGAAACTGGATTGGCTTCCATGGACTCATATGCAGCTCAACTCTACTTTGTTCAAGCAAAACTAGAGGACATAGGTTTACGGTGAGAGGGGAAAAGATATAAAAGGGACCTAAGGGGCAGCTTTTTCGCGCAAAGGGTGGTGAATGTATGGAATGAGCTGCCAGAGGAAGTGGTGGAGGCCGGTACAATCACAACATTTAAAAGGCATCTGGATGGATACATGAATAGGAAGAGTTTAGAGGGATATGGGCCAAGTGCTGACAAATGGGACTGGATTAATTTGGGATATCTGGTCAGCATGGTCGAGTTGGATCAAAGGGTCTGTTTCCGTGTTGTACATCTCCATGATTCTATGACCTTTTGAAGCCATTCTCTTGCGCCCTTATCAGTAATTTCATCAGATTCTGTCTTCAGTTTGGGTTCTGCTATAAGTATACCAAGCACAATGAAGTTTTTGACTGTTTACTCCTTGTCTGATTGGTTGGTTTCTGAAGCAGTTGTTCTCGTCTCTAGTTAAATTACTCCAAAGATGTTGAGGTCAGGGCATGTTTGTAGGTTCAAAAATGAAGAGTGCGAACTGTGAACCACAGAGATAGCCAGAGACCTTTCCCCAGGACAGGATTGACTGGTACGAGAAGAAAAAGGTAAAAACAATGACTGCAGATGCTGGAAACCAGATTCTGGATCAGTGGTGCTGGAAGAGCACAGCAATTCAGGCAGCATCAGAGGACAGGCAAAATCGACGTTTCGGGCAAAAGCCCTTCATCAGGAATAAAGGCAGAGAGCCTGAAGCATGGAGAGATAAGCTAGAGGAGGGTGGGGGTGGGGATAGAGTAGCATAGAGTACAATAGGTCAGTGGGGAAGGAGATGAAGGTGATAGGTCAGGGAAGAGAGGGTGGAGTGGATAGGTGGAAAAGGAGCTGGGCAGGTCGGACAAGTCGAGTTGCTGGAGGTTAGAAACTAGGATGAGGTCGGGGAAGGGGAAATGAGGAAACTGTTGAAATCCACATTGATGCCCTGGGGTTGAAGTGTTCCGAGGCGGAAGATGAGGCGTTCTTCCTCCAGGCGTCTGGTGGTGAGGGAGCGGCGGTGGAGGAGGCCCAGGACCTCCATATCCTCGGCAGAGTGGGAGGGGGAGTTGAAATGTTGAGCCACTGGGCGATTTGGTTGATTGATGCGGGTGTCTCTGAGATGTTCCCTAAAGCGGTCTGCTAGGAGGCGCCCAGTCTCCCCAATGTAGAGGAGACCGCATCGGGAGCAATGGATACAATAGATGATATTAGTGGATGTGCAGGTAAAACTTTGATGGATGTGGAAGGCTCCTTTAGGGCCTTGGATGGAGGTGAGGGAGGAGGTGTGGGCACAGGTTTTACAGTTCCTGCGGTGGCAGGGGAAAGTGCCAGGGGAAAGTGCCAGGATGGGAGGGTGGGTCGTAGGGGGGCGTGGACCTGACCAGGTAGTCACGGAGGGAACGGTCTTTGCGGAAGGCGGAGAGGGGTGGGGAGGGAAATATATCCCTGGTGGTAGGGTCTGTTTGGAGGTGGCGGAAATGTCGGCGGATGATTTGGTTTATGCGAAGGTTGGTAGGGTGGAAGGTGAGCACCAGGGGCGTTCTGTCCTTGTTGCGGTTGGAGGGGTTGGGTCTGAGGGCGGAGGTGCGGGATGTGGATGAGATGCGTTGGAGGGCATCTTTAACCATGTGGGAAGGGAAATTGCGGTCTCTAAAGAAGGAGGCCATCTGGTGTGTTCTATGGTGGAACCGCTCCTCCTGGGAGCAAATACGGCGGAGGCAGAGGAATTGGGAATACGGGATGGCATTTTTGCAAGAGGTGGGGTGGGAAGAGGTGTAATCCAGGTAGCTGTGGGAGTCGGTGGGTTTGTAGAAAATGTCAGTGTCAAGTCGGTCGTCACTGATGGAGATGGAGAGGTCCAGGAAGGGGAGGGAGGTGTCAGAGATGATCCAGGTAAATTTAAGGTCAGGGTGGAATGCGTTGGTGAAGTTGATGAATTAGAAGTCATAGTTTGAAGATATTAGGAGGAAGGTATAAAGGAGAAATCAGAGGTAGGTTCTTTACGCAGAGAGTTGTGAATGCATGGAATGCATTGCCAGTTGAGGTGATGGAAGCGATTGGGGACATTTAAGTGACTGCTGGACATGCACATGGATAGCAGTGAGTTGAGGGGTGCGTAGGTTGAGTTACTATATTTTACATTAGGATTAAGTTTCGGCACAATATCATGGGCCTAAGGGCCTGTTCTGTGCTGTACTTTTCTATGCTCTATGTATTTTCAACTCTTGTACACCGTTTGTGTTTCACCTGGACCATATAGTTTTATTATTGTAGATTGTAACCTTAGCTTCGTCAGCCATGGTATCTGATTTCACAGTTGTTCCAGTATCAAGCTTTAAATTGACAAGATATTCATTGACATAAATAAGGTCCGTGAAAGTTAACTTGATTAAATTAGTACTTTCATTCAAAACAGCAAGTTCACTGAGAAATACCTTTGGCATCTTTTCTAATGGAAGTATGTCACCTGATGAGGGCAACTTTTCTTTGAATAGTAATGGGTGCTCTACTGTGTATACGTGTGTGTGTGAGACCAGCGTTTCTGCTGTCCTGAAACTGTCTTATGTCTGTGTAACTTCTGGAAGCGATCTAAAGCTTTACAGACACAGCATTCGTTTTTCATGGCTGGACATTGTCTTTGCCTGTGTCGCCTTTTTGTCTCAGAGCTGACAATGACTCTTAGCACCTGCTGTTTGGCTTACTCTTCATGTTGGTTTGTCACATGCATCTTTAGAGTACCTATACTTTATAAAATGAGCAGACACTGTTGCTCTCCTGAGGTAAGGTGATTCTTCTCTCAGGATCCCACATTATTTGGACAGTCTGCTTCAAAATTAAATCTACCACTGAGTACATGAAGTCAAAGTTTCATCAAGCGTTTCAACAAATCTGTCTCTTATGAATTCTCATTTTGAAGCTCATTGTTCAATATTTTCCACTAACCTGTAAATACTTTTTATCAAATTATCCACAGATTATCCTAGAAGTTGAATGCTTCTGCTAAATCTTGTTCATTCAATAATGCTATTTACTCTTGGATTGAAGTAATTATCAAAACTTTCAGGTCATTGTCATAAATATAAGCTCTCTTTAGTATTCTAGAAATTAATAGCATCTGCTGTAGGACCTACAAAACACAATATTGCATTAACTTGTTCAGCTTCAAATGTAGCGTTTAAGGCAACTCTGTACCTTACGAACAGTCTCCTCCAAAATGCAATTTTACAAGTT
This sequence comes from Chiloscyllium plagiosum, assembly GCF_037043375.1. Taxonomy (NCBI): domain Eukaryota; kingdom Metazoa; phylum Chordata; class Chondrichthyes; order Orectolobiformes; family Hemiscylliidae; genus Chiloscyllium; species Chiloscyllium plagiosum. The sequence goes on along the minus strand of NW_028270151.1, from coordinate 7,347,212 downwards.
CTGAAGAACGGTCACTGGACCCAAAGCGTTAACTCTGCTTTTTATCCACAGATACTGCCAGACCTGATGAATTTCTCCAGGAATTTCTGTTTTCATATCCCATTTTATGTTCTTTCTGGTCCATCTCCGACTTTGAATCTTTGTAGAAGTGATATTTCTCTTTTTTTTCCCCTCAGTGCACTTAGAAATTCTTATTACAATGAAGCGGTTTTAAATCTGCAGCGTTTTAATACCACTTGTTCTGCTGTTCTTTGAGACTAAATGATTTTGTTTAATCAATGTTGTTTGACTTCAGTTGTAAACATTGATAGGTACTGTATTACAACAATATTGTAATTTGTCGATTTGTCTCCTTGAATACTCTACTGCAATTAAAACAAACCAAGTTCTTTAATAAATCTCTAAAAATTCAGTTAAATTATGTTTTTTAGTAATTTGCTGCTTCCATGCTTTTAAATTCTATTTCACTGTAATACCTTCTCAAACATTCACTGTGTTTGCCCACTTTCTGTCGCCAAGATGCAGTTTTCCCACTTCCTTAGAGGCTGAATGAACACTCTCCTGTCTTTCACAACTGAAAGCACAATACACTTTCTTCAGAAATTTTTTTAAAATTCTCTGGCTTTAGCCTTTATAAATCTTCCTGTTGAAAATGTGGTTTAATTATTCAGTGCTGGTCCTTCGAAATTGAAAATTTCTTCTGACATCCTCCTCTGCCTTAACGTTTCCTCAAATGTCTCTAAACCCTTCCTTTTCTGGCTAAAATAAAATCTTTGGGTATTCCAGATATTGTAGCCCTGGTATAAATTACTTTTCCGGCACTTTACTGTCCCATCCAGCTTTGCCTTGACAAGTCTTCTCGTAATGACATTTAAGTTTGCATTTGAGAGGTGACAACTGCAGTTATTTAAAAACTCCTTTGCTTTCTCTTTCTAGTCTTTGTATTGTTTTTGTAAAGATTGTCCCCTTTCTCTCAAGGATTTGTAAGTTTAGTTGTGGTGCCTTCCTTGCTTCCTGCAGACCTCTAAAGAGTTATGGGGAATGAGCAGGAAAGTGGAGTTGAGGCATAGATGAAATGAGCCATGCTCATATTAAATGGTGGAGCAAGCTTGAGCAGCTGAACTGCTTATGTCTGCTTCTATTTCTAAAGTTCCCATTTACCAAGGCCTCTGTCTTTTTCTCCGTGTGGCTGGCATTTTCTCTTCCTCTAGCCAACTCAAATATCTTAGCTCTCCCACAAACCTCTTGGTGAAGATTTGACTATGGAGTGTGAAGCTCCCCTGTTGCTACTATCAGTTTTCATTTTTCAATTGACTGTGCATTCTTAGAGCAGGAACATCCTTAAAGTGGTAATTCAATTTTCTTCAAAAATCTTCCTCTTCTTTCTTCAGAGTCAAATAAATTAAACCTAAGCTACCCACCATATTGTGATCACAATGTCTTATTTTCAGACACCACTTCCACCAGCATTTGGTATTCTGTTTGGATACAGTAGTGAGCAAAGATTTTGATTTAATTAGTGACCTAATCGTTTGTGAGCATGTGTTAAATAGTGATCATAACATGATCGAGATTCATGTAATGCTTGTAAGAGACAAGCAAAGATCAGATTCTAGAATTTTGGATTTAAGTAGGCAGACTTTAATGGGATGAGGCAGAGATTGTCCACAGCAAACTGGGAAGCTCTGCTAACTGGCAAAACAACCCAGGAACAGTGGAGGATGTTCACAGAAACACTTATTGCTATTCAGAAACAGCCATGGACATCTAAGGAGGTAAGGGACAGCATAAAATTAAAAGGAAAGGCTTACACATACATAAACAATAGTACAGATCCCACAGAACAGGACAAATACAAAGATTAATAAGGGCCACAAAGCGAGTGGCTAAAAAAGTAGTATAAAAGAAAACTTGAGAGGAGCATAAAAGACAATAAGACGACATTTTATAAATTATATGAAGGAAAAGCAATAGTGAAGAGTACTATTGGCCCACTGAAGGCTTAGAGTGGGGATATTATTAATGGCCAAGGGGAAATGACAGACAGAGTCATAGAGATGCACAGCATGGAAACAGACCCTTCGGTCCAACCTGTCCCTGCCGACCAGATATCCCAACCCAATCTAGTCCCACCTGCCAGCACCCGGTCCATACCCTTCAAACCCTTCCTATTTATATACCCATCCAAATGCCTCTTAAGTGTTGCAATTGTACCAGCCTCTATCACATCCTCTGGCAGCTCATTCCATACACATACCACCCTCTGCGTGAAAAAGTTGCCCCATAAGTCTCTTTTATATTTTTCCCCTCTCACCCTAAACTTATGCCCTCTATTTCTGGACTCCCCAACCCCAGGGAAAAGACTTTGCCTATTTATCCTATCCATGCCCCTCATAATTTTGTAAACCTCTATAAGGTCACCCCTCAGCCTTCGACACTCCAGGGAAAACAGCCCCAGCCTGCTCAGCCTCTCCCTATAGCTCAAATTCTCCAACCCTGGCAACATCCTTGTAAATCTTTTCTGAACCCTTTCAAGTTTCACAACAGATTGTTTTGTTTTGCAATTTCAGCAGAAAAGGTGGTTATTGCTTGTTGCAAATCCCAAAGAAATTAACAGAGGATTAGGACAGGGTTCAATAAAATTAACTGAAGTGGATCATGAATAATGGTAAAGTTAATGGAAGAAAGAATGCCAAATTTCCAAGACCTGATGGTTTCCATCCACAAGTATCAAAGGAGCAAGGACAGCATAATAAAAGATTATGGTCGTGGCACTGATAAGGTTCCTACATTCAGGAGTTGTATCTCTGGACTGGAAATCTGTTTATGCCACTCTGCTCTTTAAGGAAGGTGATAGAGGGAAACCAGGGAATTACAGACCAGTTAGCCTGAGATCTGTGTTGGGATACTGTTAAGAGTCTATAATCAAGGACAGGGTAACTGATCACTCAAAAAATTACAGACAATCTGGGTGAGTCAGCATGGATTCAGGAATGGTAAGGTATGCCTGACAAACCTCTCAGTGTTTTCTATGAAGTGGTGACAAAGGTAAGTTGATGGATGCTATTTATGTGGACTTCCAGAAGGCTTTGACAAAGTCCCACCCAAGTGACTGTTAGGTAGTGTCCAAACCCAAAGAATTGATGGCAAATTATTAAAATAGGAAATTGGTTGAGTGGCAGGAAATAGAGTTGGAATAATGGATAAGTACTCAGTTGGCAAGATGTGACTTGTGATATCCCACAAGTATCTGTGTTAGTGCTTCAATTATTCAAAGTATTTATAACAACTTGAATAATTGCATTAAAAAGTCAAATATCCAAATTTGCTGACAACACAAAATCGGGCAGCATTGTAGATGATGAGTACAAAATAACAACAGGATATTGATAGATTAGGTGAATTGACAAAGCTGTGGCAGATGGATTTTAATATAAGCATGTGGGAGATTAACCATTTTAGACCAAAAAAGGATATATCAGGACATCTTTTATTTTTAAGAGGGCACAAAATTAAATACAATGGATGTCTAAGGAGCTTTGGGAGTTCAGGTGCATGGTTCTTTAAAATGCCGTGAACAAGTGCAGAAAATCAACAAGAAAGCTAATGGAATGCTGGCCATCATATCTAAAGGGATAAAAAAATGTGTTGCTGGAAAAACGCAGCAGGTCAGGCAGCATCCAAGGAGCAGGAGAATCGACGTTTGGGGCATAAGCCCTTCTTCAGGAAGCTTGAAAGGGCTGGAGTATAAGGATGCAGACATTATGCTGTAGTTATACAAAACCCTAGTTAGATCCCTCTTGGAGCACTGTGAGCAGATCTTGGCACCACAACTTAAGAGGGACGTTGTGATCCAGGAGGGAGTTCAATGCAAGTTTAATAGAATGATACCTGGACTTCGGGCGTTCAGTGATGAGGAGAGATTAAACAAATTCGGCTTTCATTCTCTAGAATTTAGAAGGTTAAGGTGTCCTCCCCAGAGCTGCCTCCCCATCAGTGCCCCCTGCTAGTGCCCATCAGGCAGCTCAGATGACATAGATCCAAAATCCTGTGGATGCTGGAAACCTCAACCAAAACAGAGAGAGTTGGAGAAACTCAGCAAGTCTGGCAGCACCGATGGGGAGAGAAACAGAGTTCTCTGAAATAGAACAGAATAGAATCTCTACAGTACAGAGAGGGATCATTCAGCCCATCGAGTCTGCACTGATCCTCTGAAGAGTATCCCTCCCAGACCCAACTCCCCAGCTCATACCGCATCACCCCACATTTAGCATGGCCAATCTACCCAACTTGCACATCTTCGAACTCAGCAGAAACCTACACAGACATGAGAAGAACATAGTAACCCCACACAGACAGACATCCAAGACTGGAATCAAACCTAGGACCCTGGCACAATAAGACAGCAGTGCTGACCAATATGCCATCATGCCGCCCCAAGGAAAACAAACTCCCCAAATGTGGACTGCCATTCTGACTTGTGAGCAAAAGTCTAAACGAAAACCATGCTCGCATTTTCTGCACAATCTCTGCTGGCAGCATTGTGTAGCATTAGTAACAAGATTACGTGCTGACTGTTGAGTAAGGTGTGTAATGAGAGGAAACAGAAGTGGCGGGGAACAGTTGAAGAAAAGGACAAAGCAAGATACTTAAAAGCGGGGGTAATAACATAATTAAAATTATTGACTGGAATTCTCACAAGGCAAACTAAAGTATAATGTTTCCTTTTGTCCATCAGTAGGTAGGATACGGACTATTTAATACTTGCAATGGGCAGTGATCTTGTGCAGGTAACTTCATAATCAGATTCTCCTCTATTTATTTAATTTTTGCAACATCTCCTTTCAGTCAATGAGTAAACAGTTCTCACATCCAAATGGAACCAGACTCACCCTTCTCCCTTGTTTACCTTATTATGAGCCACAATTTTGAGAGCAAATGTTGCTAAATACAACGAGTTCATGACAAAACTGAGTTGATTTCGAGATTCCTCCATAAAATCTTCAAGTCCATCATACCACAGTCTCTTCACGTCTGACCACACCATTCCTAGAGATAAATTGTATATTAGCACATTCCAGAGGTGAAATGATACATTCAAACTACTGAGTCAACAACATCTGGGTTTACAAACTGCATGCAGAGAATAATGAGTGCGTTTCATAGAATCCCATTAGGCCCATTAATTCCACACCAACCCCTCTTATGAGTATCCCATGCTGATCCCCCCTGCAATCTCTGTAACCCTGCATTTCCAATGGTTAACCATTTAACCTGCACATCCCCGGACACTAGAGGCAATTTAGCATGGCCACTGTGCCGCCCATCCTTTCAGCTTTTCATCTCTTATGGAGTTTTTCTTTTGATTAGTTTAGATTCCCTACAGTGTGGAAACAGGCTCTTTGCCCCAATAACCCACCTAGTTCCATTTCCCTCTGACTGATGCACCTAACACTATGGGCACCTGACCTGCACATCTTTGGACTGTGGGAGGGAAACAGAGAACCCGGAGGAAACCCACGCATACACGGGGAGAATGTGCAAACTCCACACAGACAGTCGCCCGGGACTGGAATCGAATTTGGGTCCCTGGCGCTGTGAGGCAGCAGTGCTAATCACTGAGCCACCGTGCTGCCTGCACACGCAGAGTCAACAATAATAATTTATATAACACCTTTGATGTGGTGAAAAAGTCCCAAAGTCCTTAACTAGAACTTTTACCAAACCTATTTGACAGAGGCACAAATTAGGACCATGTGCCCAAAAACCTGGTCAAATGGAACAGTTTTAAGGAGCAGAGCTAGAAGGGCTTAGGGAATCAAGACTGAGCATAATTGTTAGGTGTAATTAGAGTGCAGAATATGCAGATGTAATTAGACCTATTTTAATGTCAAACATTCTTGCCTTATGATTCTTCAATTATAAATTTACACCCACACTTGCCATTTGAGACTTAAATCCTGCTACTCACGGTGGCAACTTCAGCATCTTGAGAGTTCAGGAGAATGTGAACAATTTAAGTAGGAAGCTGCCATTATGAATATTGATGTTTAAACTGATACAAGAACAGCTAGGATAAAGTGTATACAGACAAATGAATTTTGAAGAATCACTATGATGAATTTTTTTTTAAATCAGATGGCTAGTTTTTGGCCTCTCTCACAGAAAAGACATTTTTGCTTCAACAATGTTGCATTTTGCTTATGCAGTGTACAAGATTCAATATTCTTTTTAAAAGTAACGCCACATCTCTAGGGGTTCATAACCAGCATGCGCCAAGGTCTATACTGCTAACATTCAAACACAAGTAACAGTGTTCTGTTTGTACTCATTTCAAGGTGTACCTAATGAGAATTGAGTACCCTGGTTCATAGAAATATACATCAAATCCCTACAGTGTGGAAACAGGCCATTTGGTCCAACAAGTCCACACCGACCCTCCAAAGAGTATCCCACCATACCCACTCCCCGATACTATTACTTTACATTACCCTTGACTGACGCACCGAACTTACACATCCCTGGACACTAAGGGCAATTTAGCGTGACCAAATCACCTAACCTGCACAGCTTTGGCGCACCTAGAGGAAACCCATGCAGATACAGGGAGAATGTGCAAACTCCACACAGTCACCCGAGTCTGGAATCGAACCCGCATCCCTGGTGCCGTGAGGCAGCACTGCTAACCACTGAGCCAGCATGCCACCCCTTTCTCAGTGTTAATACAGTAATACTTGCCAGTATTCAATCATGGCAATGCAGTGTTTCTCATTTTTAAAAACTGCATTATTTTTAATGAAGAAACATACTGAAAGCAAGGATAATCTTTTTGAAACAGTAAAACATCTGGATAACTTATTCTGTAGGGCTCATGCAAATTAGCATTTAACTGGAATTAAAACTGAACTTTATTTCTAATCAACCTGTTCAGGGATGTTATTACACACCTCTGGAATGTGTGACTGGGACTCCAAGTCCAGGGATGTGTGCACTACCATGGTGCCACAAGATGGCCCTTTACATCTACTGACTATATCTTATTCACTGATTGAATTATACTAAGCAACTGAATATTCTAATCTTAAATTTACATACCACATTTAGATGCATGGATTAATACTATTTTCCTAATAAAAGCATAATACTTCTGGAAATGACACTGGAAATCTGAAATAAGATCAGCAGTCCTTGAAAAGCTCAGCTTTTGATCAAAACTGTGGGTAGAAAAATAGTTTACATTTTGAGTCCAGTGTGACTCTTCTTTGGAAGACTATTTTTCTGCTTTGCTCAACATCCAGAAATGCTTCAGTCCTGCCCTGCCCAAAAACAGCTGATCTGAAAGAGTATCCACACCATTTTGAGGCTTAACTCCATGTTCTCAAACGTCTTCCAACTACATGATTTTCTTCACTTAATGATCTTTGCCTGATCACAGACCATTGGCAGTTGTTGAGAATGTGTTGCTGGAAAAGCACAGCAGGTCAGTCAGCATTCGAGGAGCAAGAAAATCGATGTTTCGGGGCGGAGCCCTTCATCAGGAATGAGGAATTGGCATTGGCAGCCAAGTGGCAGCTCTGATATTACGCTTCTTACTTTCAAAGTGTCTGAAAAAAAATCTCTTCTGGGCTCTACTCTTAGGTTTTCTTAAAGAGTCTCTCTGTACGTTCTCCCTCTATGAAGTCTCTTTCCACATCAAATACTTTCAGACATTCACTTATATGAAGGGTTCAACAAAATGTAAGTGTTGCCACACCTTCCTCCTCTCTCAGACTCCTGGAGAGGTAAAAAGCCAGTCCAGTGAATGCTCCATAGTCAACATTCTCCCCATACTCCTGGAGAGTTTTTGGTCCTCAGTATGATATCTCTTCAAATCAGCACATTCAAAACACAGGGAAGGAGTTAAAACTGTGCCCCATCAAAGATGGTTTTGCAATCCATATGGTCACTCTGAAAACAGCAAGTCTGGTTTACAATACCCTTTCTGATTACTTATCAATTTTAATATAAAACTAATAATTTGAAAGAGAAACAAAATTAAGAATCTTTTCTAATCACTGTAGCTCATATTGAGACAGCTTTTCTATTAACAGCACTTATCTCTAGGAGTGATAACTTCATAAATTCTAAATCTATTATATCAAATGAGATTTTCAAAATGCTCAATTAAAATCTTTCAGTGAGGTTAAAATCACTTCATGTAAAGACTTAGGAGGCAGAAACATAGAACATAGCAGCAAGCCATTCAACATGATCATGGCTAATTCTCTATCTCAACATCACATTGTTGTTTTCTTCACATACCCCCTCAGCACCTTTAGCATCCAGAAATCAACATCTTCCTTAAATACATTCAGTAAACACTTCCATAGCCCTCTGTGATAGAGAACTGTACAGATTCACCACCCTCTAAGTGAAACTATTACTCCTCATCTTAGTGCTAAATGGTCTACCCAGTATCCTCAGACCACAATCCAGTGTTCTGGAATCACCCCCAACCCTAATCCCAAACCTGCCCAGAAGAAACATGCAATTGGTAGATTTCTGTCAGAAGTTTATAAGTTTTGCTGAAACCCCTCTCATTTTTCTAAAGCTCAGTGAATACAGGTCCAAGTAACTCATTCTCTCCTTGTATGACAATCTTGCCATCTCCAAAATCAGTCTGGGATTCTTCACTGCAGTCCCTCTATGGTAAGTATATCTTTTGTTAGGCAAGGAAAGCAAAACTGTACACAATACTCTTCGTGTGGTCTCACCAAGGCCCTATTCACTCGTAGTAAGAATCCCTGCTCCTGTACTCAAACCCTCTTGCATTAATGGCCAACATTTAAATTGCCTTCCTAAGTGTTTGCTGCCGCTACATGCTTGTTTTCAGTGTCTGGTGTATAAGCAGACCCAGGTCCCTCTGCACATTAGCCTTTCCCAGTCTGCCATCTGTTTTTCATACCAAAGTGGACAACCTCACATTCTTCTATGTTATACTGAATCTGTTACATATATCCCATTTGTACGACTTGTCTAAATAGCTCTGAAGTCTCTTTTCATCCTCCTCACCCTGTCTGTGTCATCAGCAAACTTAGAAATATTACAGTCGAGAGTGTGGTGCTGGAAAAGCACTGCAGGTCAGGCAACATCCAAGGAGCAGGAGAATTGACATTTCGGGCATAAGCCCTTCCTCATTCCTGAAGCTGCCTAATCTGCTGTGCTTTTCCAGCACCACACTCTCGACTCTGATCTCCAGTCCCTGGAGTCTTCACTTTCTCCTTAGAAATATTACACTCAATTCCCTAATCCAAATACATATTGTGAATAGCACTGATCCAAGCACTGGACCCTGTGATACACCACTCAATGACCCACTTACTCCTATTCTTCTTCCTGTCTGCAAACCATCTCTCAATCCATGGCCAACAAGAACAAAGAACAGTACAGCACAGGAACAGACCCTAGACCAGCATTTAGAACATAGAACATAGAACATAGAAGAATACAGCGCAGTACAGGCCCTTGGGCCCTCGATGTTGCGCCGATCCAAGCCCACCTAAACTACACTAACCCACTATCCTCCATATACCTATCCAATGCCCTCTTAAATGCCCATAAAGAGGGAGAGTCCACCACTGTTACTGGCAGGGCATTCCATGAACTAACGACTCGCTGAGTGAAGAACCTACCCCTAACATCAGTCCTATATCTACCCCCCCTTAATTTAAAGCTATGCCCCCTTGTAATACCCGACTCAATACGCGGGAAAAGGTTCATACTGTCGACCCTATCTAACCCCCTAATCATCTTGTACACCTCAATCAAGTCACCCCTAAACCTTCTTTTCTCTAGTGAAAACAGCCCCAAGTGCCTCAGTCTTTCCTCATACGATTTTCCTTCCATACCAGGCAACATCCTGGTAAACCTCCTCTGCACCCGTTCCAATGCCTCCACATCCTTCCTATAGTATGGCGACCAAAACTGCACACAATATTCCAGATGCGGCCGTACCAGAGTCTTATACAACTGCATCATGACCTCAGGACTCCGGAACTCAATTCCTCTACCAATAAAAGCCAGTACGCCATATGCCTTCCTCACCGCACTATTTACCTGGGTGGCAACTTTCAGAGATCTGTGTACATGGACACCAAGATCCCTCTGCTCATCCACACTACCAAGTATCCGACCATTAGCCCAGTACCCCATCTTTTTGTTATTCTTCCCAAAGTGAATCACCTCGCACTTAGCTACATTGAATTCCATCTGCCACCTTTCTGCCCAGCTCTGCAGCTTCTCTATATCCTGCTGTAACCTGCCACATGCTTCCTCACTGTCAACAACTCCTCCGACTTTCGTATCATCCGCAAACTTGCTCACCCAACCTTCTAACCCCTCTTCCAGGTCATTTATAAAAATGACAAACAGCAATGGTCCCAAAACAGATCCTTGCGGAACACCGCTAGTGACGGCACTCCATGAAGAAACTTTGCCATCAACTACTACCCTCTGTCTTCTTCCATCCAGCCAATTCCTAATCCAAACCTCCAACTCACCCTCAATGCCATATCTCCGTATTTTCTGCAGTAGCCTACCATGGGGAACCTTATCAAACGCCTTACTAAAATCCATATATACCACATCTACCGCTTTCCCTTCATCAACCTCCTTCGTCACCTTTTCAAAGAATTCAATAAGGTTTGTGAGGCACGACTTGCCCTTCACAAAACCATGCTGACTATCCTTGATCACATTATTCCTATCCAGATGTGCATAAATCCTATCCCTTACAATTCTCTCTAAGACTTTGCCCACAACAGAAGTGAGACTCACCGGCCTATAGTTACTAGGGCTATCCCTACTCCCCTTTTTGAACAAGGGAACCACATTTGCTATCCTCCAGTCTTCTGGGACTACTCCTGTAGACAAAGAGGACATAAAAATCAAGGCCAATGGCTCTGCAATCTCCTCCCTTGCTTCCCAGAGAATCCTAGGATAAATGCCATCAGGCCCAGGGGACTTATCTATTTTCACCTTTTCCAGGATTTCCAACACCTCTTCTCTACATACCTCAAAGCCATCCATTCTACTTATTTGTTCCTCAGTATTCTCATCGACAACAATGCCCTGTTCCTGAGTGAATACTGAAGAAAAGTATTCATTCAGTGTCTCCCCAATCTCTTCCGCCTCCACACGCAACTTCCCCCTACTATCCTTGACTGGACCTATTCCTACCCTAGTCATTCTTTTATTCCTAACATACCTATAGAAAGCCTTAGGGTTTTCCCTAATCCTATCTACTAAGGACCTTTCATGTCCCCTCCTTGCTGCTTTTAGCTCTCTCTTCAGGTCCTTCCTGGCTACCCTATAACTCTCAATCGCCCCAATTGAACCTTCACGTCTCATCTTGAGATAGGCCGCCCTCTTCCATTTAACAAGGGATTCCAATTCCTTATTAAACCACGGCTCCCTCGCACGACCCTTTCCTTCCTGCCTGACAGGTACATAATTATCAAGGACACTCAATAGTTGCCCCTTGAACAAGTTCCACATATCATTTACACTCTTGCCTTGGAGTCTACTTTTCCAAGCCACACATCCTAAGTCATGCCTCACCGCATCATAATTTCCCTTACCCCAGCTATAATTCTTGCCCTGTAGTACACACTTATCCCTCTCCATCACGAGTGTAAAAATCACCGAATTATGGTCACTATCCCCAAAGTGCTCACCTACCTCTAATTCTAACACCTGGCCTGGTTCGTTACCCAGAACCAAATCCAGTATGGCCTCACCTCTTGTTGGCCTGTCTACATATTGTGTCAGGAAACTCTCCTGCACACATTGAACAAACACTGACCCATCTAACGAACTTGAGCTATAGCTTTCCCAATCAATATCAGGAAAGTTAAAGTCCCCCATAACAACCACCCTATTACTGTCACTCATCTCCTGAATCACCTTCCCAATCCTTTCTTCAATGATTCTAGGACTATTAGGAGGCCTGTAAAAGACTCCTTTCGAATCTAAAAATCTTTTGCCTCGATGCAGTCTGCATCCCTCTATTCCCTGACTATTCATGTATCTGTCAAGATGCCTCTTAAACATTGCTATTGTATCCACCTCCACCACCTCCTCTGGTAGTACATTCCAGGCACTTACCACCCTCTGTGTAAAGAAACTTGCTTCTCACATCTCCTTTTACCTTAAACCTATGTCCCCTCTTCATGGACAGTTCTACCCTGGGGAAAAAAACTCCAATTATCCATTCTATCCATGCCTTTCAATCTTGTAAACTTCTTTCAGGTCACCCCTCAGTTTTGGACATTCAAGTGAAAACAAACCAAGTTCGTCCAATCTCGCGTCATAGTTAATACCTTCCCAACCAGGCAATATCCTAGTAAACTATTTCCGTATCCTTTCCAAATCCTCCATATATCCTTCTTTAGTGTGGTGACCAGAACTATATCCAACTTTCCAAATGCTGGTATATTACTCCCAAATCCATGCCTTTGATTTTGCAATTGAAGTACTGAAGGGAGTTTCTCGAAATGGAGAAAGGAGACCAGTGCTGGGGCCACTGTTGTTTATGATATACATAAAAGACCCAGAAGAGGGCATTGGTGGTAAGTTTGCAGATGACACGAAGATTGGTGAAGTAGCAGAAAACATATGGGACCGTCAAAGAATACAGGAGAATATAGATAGACTGCAGAGTTTGGTGGAGAAGTGGCAGATGGAGTTCAATCTGGGCAAACGTGAGGTGATGCATTTTGGAAGGTCTAATTCTAGAATGAACTATACTGTAAATGGAAGAGCCTTGGGAAAAGTTGGTGAGCAGAGAAATTTGGGAGTGCAGGTCCACTGTACTCTGAAGGTGGCTGCACACACGGATAGAGTGGTCAAGAAGGCATATGGTATGCTTGCCTTCATCGGACGGGGTATTGAGTATAAGAGCTGGCAGGTCATGTTAATATTGTTAAAATGCGGTTCGGCTGCGTTTAGAATACTGTGTACAGTTCTGGTCACCAGATTATCAAAAAGATGTAGAGACTTTGGAGAGGATGCAGAGAAGGCTTACAAGGATGTTGCCTGGTATGGAAGGTGCTAGCTATGAAGAGAGGTTGAGTAGGTTAGGATTGTTTTCATTAGAGATAAGGAGATTGTGGGGGGGGGGGGGGGGGAACTTGATTGAGGTCTAAAAAATCATCAAGGGTATAGACAGGGTGGATAGAGATAAGCTTTTCCCAGGGTGAGGGATTCAATAATGAGAGGTCACGCGTTCAAAGTGAGAGGTGAAAAGTTTAAAGGGGATACATGTGGAAAGTACTTTACACAGAGGGTGGTAGGTGCCTGGAACGCGTTGCCAGCAGAGGTAGTAGAGGCAGGCAAGGTAGATTCATTTAAGATGCATCTGGAAAGATGCATGACTAGGTGAGGAGCAGAGGGGTACAGATCCTTAGGATGTGGACAATAGGTTTAGACAGTGGATTTGGATCGGCACAGGCTTGGAGGGCCGAAGGGCCTGTTCCTGGGCTGTAAATTTTCTTTGTTCTTTGTACAAAGAGATCTGGATCAATTGGGTCAATGGGTTGAGGAGTTCAATTTGGATAAATGCGAGGCATTACATTTTGGTAAAATAAAGAAGGGCAGAACTTATATAATTAAAAGTACAGCCTTGAGTAGTTTTGTAGAATAGAGCTCAGGTACATAATTGTTTGAAGTTTGCATCACATGGAGACAGGTGGTTACAAGGCATTGAGCACACTTGCCTTCATTGCTCAGACCTTTGAATATAGGAGCTGAGATCACATGTTGAGGTTGTACAGGACATTAGGGAGGTATCTTCTGGAACACTGTGCCCAGTTCTTTTCACCCGGTTATAGGAAGGATATTATTAAGCTGAAGAGGGTTCAGAAAAGCTTTACCAAGATGTTGCTAGAAATGGGGGGTTTGAGTTATGAAGAGAGGCTGGATAGGCCTTTCTTTAGATTTGAATGTTCACCTGGCTTTTTGTGCCCAATCTCCTGAACCTCTAAACTCACAGCGAGAGTGCTTACACCAGAGTCAAGGCTAACTGCATTAACAGTACAACCAATAGTGGATTACAAAGTAACAGTAAAATGAAAAATCCATATTAATCTAATACTCAAATTACAAACAGAAAGCACAACATTACATTTAATTAAATATACTACATCACAGTGTTAGTTTCTTTCAAGATACAATGTATTAACACAACTTTTCAGTTATTGCTTACTGCTCAAATTAGCATTTCCTTTGTAAACAGCAATACCAAGGAATTATGTTTAAGAACATATACAAATAAACATAAAAGTAGGCCTCTAAAAAAAAACTTCATTCATAAAGTGCCAAACCCTTGAAACCTCCTGTGTTGACTATTACCCTGTTACATCTGCCCTTTCCATCTTGTGTCATACCTTAATGGTACTCCTCTTTCACGAGAGAGCAAATGCCTTCCATATCTACATTGTGAATGATGCAGAAAAAAAACTACGACATAAAAGATCATCACCAGGGCATATTTCTATTGCACAAACAATGGTTCAAATATATCTGCTTAATAACATTCCTGAAATATGCACCTTTTCAGGGTTTTTTAAATGTGGTACAATGGCAGCATGCCAGTGCCAGGAGCTATAGTTCAAGAAGACAATCTTTACTTTACGGGATTCAAATATTCAATACTGCATTCTGAGTAATCTACAAGTCCCTGACAAGGAAGACACAGGAATAAGAGGAGGCTCGTTCAATGCCTTGAGTCTATTCCCATTCCCTATTATATCACAACTGAACTGTACACAACCTCCATACCCATCTATACTGTGCAACCTTTCATAATATTGTCTAATATAAATGTATTAATTTATATTTGAAGGCTTCAACGTACCACCAGTTCCACTAACAAGTGTGAAGAGATGTTTCCTGATTTCACTCTTGAATAGCCTAGCTTTTATGGTCTTATTGTCAAGTTCTGTTTATTCCCCCGAGGTAATAAATTCACTGTATCTAGCTTATCAATTTTTATTTTCATTATCAGTACCTCAATATCATTTCTCAGTCTTCTATACTCAAGGACGTAGAAAACAAATTTATGCTGCCGGACCTCAATGCAACTTTTAAGTCCCAGTATCATTCTAGTGAATGTGCATTGCATCCAATCAAAGCCAACGTATTATTCCTGAGGTACTGTGTCCATAATTCAACACAATGCTCCAGGCAGAATCTGACCAAGGCTGTCTACTCTGAAACAATAATTACCTCACCCTTTCTACTCTAGCCTTCATGAAAGAAAGACCAATATTTGATTTGTTGCTGATTACATCTTGTGCCTATCTCTTTACTCTTCCACAGTTTGTTTCTCATAATTTGTAAAATACCTGATTCTTCTTTCTTAGATCCCAATTCTTCATCAGCCCATTTTGGCTACACATTTATACTGTCTAATCTGCACCTTGGATTCTCCCAGGATATCATATTTTCAAAAAAATTGATCTTTTCTCTTGTCGATGACTGTTTAGATCTACATTTAGAGGTATATGTCTCTGTTAATATCATGGGATGTTGCACAGGTGATCAAATGGACATAGGATATGGACAATTTCTGACACACGATACTTTTGGAATGTCATAACTTTCATAATACACTGCGCGCTTCCTCTACTGCTTGTCAGTATACTCATTTTAATGCATTCGCCGGTATTTTAAGGCAGGGCTTTTGCAGCAGTTATGCAAGACTGAACCACAAACTGACTGACTGTTGCCAAGGCTCCTGCTTTCGGTTGGAACTAAACATTATCTCTTCTCATGTTCTCTCCAACAAATTAAATCATTTTTAGCAGGGGTCTCTAACCAATCATCACATATGCCTTCCCTTTGAGTGGATATATTTAGGACAACTGCAGGGCATTCATCTTTGTCCAGGTGAAAATCTGCCAAGCACATACTCTGGACCTTGCTCAAGACCAAGCTTGAGCAATCTTCATATTCACATACAAACGTATAGAAGGGAAAATTGCATTGGTTTGTGAAGGGGTAAAGTCACCTATAGTCTTACCAGACACAGGGTTGCTCTCTCATTAGATAGAGAAAACTGGTGGTGGATTAACCTGAAGGTCACCATGCCTCAAGTGAGGGGAGAGGTTGAGAAGGACAGTCCTTCATGATAACCTCAATCAGGTAGGAATTGAACCCACACAATTCGCATCAAACCAGCTGAATTTCTTATTAAAAATGGAGTGTGACTATTTAATTACCAGAAGTTTGACAAATTATAATTTAATAACTATACCCTGTGCAACAGAAGACTTAAAATGCTAATAATTTTCCAGTGTGCAGCACGGTGGCTCAATGGTTAGCACTGGTGCCTCACAATGCCAGGGACCTGGGTTCGATTCCCACCTTGGGCGACTGTCTGTGTGGAGTTTGCACATTCTCCCTGTGTCTGTGTGGTTTCCTCCAAGTGCTCGGATTTCCTCTCACAATCCTCTCACTTGCAGGTCAGGTGAATTGGTGATGCTAAATTGCCCAAAGTGTTAGGTGCATGACTCTGGGGTAAATGTAGGGGGTCGGGGAATGGATCTGGGTGAGTTACTCTTTGGAGGGTCGGTGTGTGGACTTGTTGGACCAATGGCCTGTTTCCCCATTCTGTAGGGAATCTAATCTTATCCCTTAATGATTTCAAAGATTGTACTTCAAGTTTTAAATTTGTTCCATAAAACAAAAACTTGAAATAGTTTGTCCATGCTTTGAAAATGCTGAGAGAATGTTTCCACTCATGGGAGAGTCTTGGACCACAGGGCATAGTTTCAGAATAAAGGGGCACCAATGTAAGACTGAAATAAGGAGGAGTTTCTTCTCTCAGAGAGTTGAATGTGGAACTCCTCACCACAGAGAGCTGTGGGGGCAAAGTCCTTGGGTATATTTAAGCGGAGATAGATGCTTGATAAGTAGGGGAATCAAGGGTTATGGAGTAAAAGCAGGAAAGTGGATGTGAAGAGTATCAGAATAGTCATGATCCTACTAAATGGCAGAGCAGAGTAGGCTTGAAAGACCAAATGGTCTACTCTTGTTCTTATTTCTTATGGTCTTATGTTCATTCTTGGGAACGAATAATAGAGCTGTGAAATAGTTCACTACAGTGGAATCTTGACATGGTTTCAGAATGTGAAGTTTAGCGGTCAGTACAGATTTTTCTAAAGGGAATTTGAATGACTCAATGCCTCCAGTATTCCCTTGTTATAATGTTAAAACCTTGGAGCCACAATTAGATAGGTATCATAATCCCATTCCTGTAATGTGTATGAACCTACGTTAAAGTTGCAACAATGAAAGGCTAGATAGGAACATTTAAAGGTTATCTTAATATTAAAATTAATTTAGGAAAAGCATTTGAGTCAAACATTTTTTATCTCAAATGTTAGGGTTGTCTTGGATCAAGTCTGCTGGATTCTTAAGGGGGAGGGGGAGCATGCAGAAGTCATGGTACACATCAGTACCAATAACATACTAGGAAAAGAGGACCTGAAAAGTGAATATAGGGAATTAGGTTGGAAGCTAAAAGGCAGAATGAGCAGAGTAGTAATCTCAGGGTTGCTACTGGTGCCACGGGCTAGTGAGGCTAGGAACAGACAGCAAGTGGTGGAGGGGGAAATTACATTGCAATTAGGCAGGAACTGCAGAGCATAATTTAGGAATATATATTCCCAGGGAAATACACAACAGAAATGTGGGGTTTGTTTCGGGAACAATTGCTGCAACTGCTGGATAGGTTTATCCCACTGAGGCAAGGAAGGGATGGCAGGGTAAAGGAACTTTGGATGACAAGAGATGTAGAACATCTAGTCAAGAGGAAGAAGGAAGCTTACTTAAGATTGAGGAAGTAAGAATCACACAGGACTTAAGGTTATAACGTAGCCAGGAAGGAACTGAAGAATAGACACAAGACAGCTGGAAGGGGCATGAAAAAGCCATGGCGGGTAGGATTAAGGCATTCTACACTTATGAGGAGCAAGAGGATGGCCACAGTGAGGGAAGGGCCGATCAGGAATAGTGGAGGGAACTTGTGCCTGGATTCAGAGGAGGTAGGGGAGGTCCTTAAATGAATATTTTGCTTCAGTATTCATTACTGAGAGGAACCTTGTAGTTTGTGAGGACAGCGTGAAACAAGCTGACATGCTTGAAACAGTTTGATGTCAAGGAGGAGGATGTGCTGGAAATTTTGAAAAACATGAGTACAGATAAGTCCGTTGAGCCAGAAGGGATATACCCAAGGTTACTATGGGAAGCGAGGGAAGAGATTGCTGCACCTTTAGCGATGATTTTTGCATCCTCACTGTCCACTGGAGTAGGGCCAGATGATTGGAGGTAGCAAATGTTATTCCCTTGTTCGAGAAAGGGAGTAGGGATAACCCTGGGAATGACAGACCAGTTAGCATTATGTTGGTGGTGGGCAAAGTATTGGAGAGGATTCTGGGAGACAGGATTTATGAGTAGTTGGAAAAGCATAACTTGATTAGAGACAGGTCAGCATGCTTTATTCCTGACGAAGGGCTTTTTGCCTGAAACGTCGATTTTACTGCTCTAGCACCACAAATCCAGAATCTGGTTTCCAGCATCTGCAGTCATTGTTTTTACCTTGAGAGGGGCAGGTCATGCCTCACAAGCCTTACTAAATTCTTTGAGGATGTGACAAAACACAATAATGAAGGTTGAGCAGTGGATGTGGTGTACATGGATTTTAGCAAGGCTCATTCAGAAAGTAAAGAGACATGGGATATAGTGAAATTTGGCTAACTGGATATAGAATTGGCTGGTCCATAGAAGACAAAGGGTGGTAGTAGATGCAAAGTATTCAGCCTGGAGTTCAGTGACCAGTGGTGTTCTGCAGGGATCTGGTCTGGGACCTCTGCTCTTTGTGATTTTTAGAAATGACTTGGATGAAAGTTTGCTGATGACACGAAGGTTGCTGGAGTTGTGGATAGTGTGAGAAGGGCTTTTGTAGGTTGTAACAGGACATTGACAGGATGCAGAGCTGGGCTGAGAAGTGGCAGATGGCGTTCAACCTGGAAAAGTGTGAAGTGATTAACTTTGGAAGGTCAAATTTGAATGCAGAATACAGGGTTAAAGGCAGAAGTCTTGGCAGTGTGGATGAACAGAGGGATCTTGGGGTCCAAGTCCATTGATCCCTCAAAGTTGCCACCCAGGTTGATAGAGTTGTTAAGAAGGCACATTGTGTGCAGGCTTTCATTAGCAGGGGGATGGAGTTTAAGAGACACTAGATTTTGCTGTAGCTCGACAAAGCCCTGGTTAGACCACACTTGGAATATTGTGTTCAGTTCTGGTCGTCTCATTACAGGAAGGATGTAGAAGCTTTAGAGAGGGTGCAGAGGAAATTTACCAGGATGCTGACTGGACTGGAGGGTATGTCTTATGAAGAAAGGTTGAGGGAGCTAGGGCTTTTCTCATTGGAGCAAAAGAGGATGAGAGGTGACTTGATAGAGGTGTACAAGATGATGAGAGGCATAGAAAGAATGGAGAGCGAGAGACTTTTTCCCAGGGTGGAAATGGCTATCACGAGGAGGCATAATTTTAAGGTGATTGGAGGAAGGTCTAGGGGAGATGTCAGAGATAGGTTCTTTACACAGAGAGTGGTTGGTGCATGGAAAGCACTGCCAGCAGTAGTAGAAGAATCAGATATATTAGGGACATGTAAGCCACTCTTGGATAGGCACATGGAAGATAGTAAAATGAAGGATACATAGGTTAGATTGATCTTAAGAGTAGGATAAAAGGTCGGCACAACATTGAGGGCTGAAGGGCCTGTACTGTGTTGTTCTGTTCTATGTTTTAAAATCTACCATTTATCTAAGAACTACAAAAGTTTACAGTCAGCCTGGATGAATTATCTGTGTGGTTCCATCCTCCTGTCCATTTCTCACAAGCTTAAAAGATTTGTTTAACACTATTTAACCAGTTCCGTTTACAAAAACTTTCAATTGAATTCTGATGTAGAGTCTGAAGAACGAAATCAAAGTTCACCGAAGGTAAATTTGACTTCGGGCAATAGCATTATCGTTCCTACATGATACATTCTTGTAATTTTTATTCTCCATAAAGTCAGTGGACATTTCTGAAAGGAATTATATACTTTGATATTTTCTCCATTTGTGAGTTGTGTTTACAGCAACAATATGCAATGCAGCATCTCAGCACGGTTCCTTTAACCACATCTTCTAAATGTGCAATCTCTACACCTAGAGGGACAAGAGCAGCAGATGTATGGGATGATTATCACTGCAAGCACTCTTTCACATCACACACAATCTTGACTTGGAACTATATCATCCTGTCTCAAGGTTAAAATCCTGGAACTTGCTAACAGCACTGTGGTTGCATGTACACCACATGGACTGCAGCAGTGCAAAAAGGCAGTTTATCACCAACTTCTCAAAGGTAATTAGGGTAGATAATAAATACTGGCCTAACCTGTGATACCCACATCCCACAAACAAATAAACTCAGGCCGTATCTGCCTGTTCAAACGAACATAACCAAACCCATAATGCTTAGTTGAAAAAGGGAACTTATTTATACTAGCCCTAAATGACCCTTCTAGCAAAATCGGTGAAAATATATTAATTGCTTATTCATTCTCTTGCAATGTACAAATTGGCTCCTGTTTTCTCACTTAACTTGACTGCACTTGCAATGTTATCTATTTGACTGTAAAATGTTTTGGGATGTTGCAGACATATGATAAGCCACTGAATAGATGTGAATTCGTTGTTTTCTGAAACGATAAAGGAAACAGAAGGTAATATTTGAACATTAAAAGCTGTATATAAAAAGAAAAACTGTTGGTTTAAAATGATGGGTTGCAACTTGTGAAGTGTACTGGAGCATATGCAAATTTTTTAAATGTCCATTAATATGTTTATATTAATTGTTTGATCGAGAAAATATGTATAACAGCAAGAAATAGAAAGACACTGGATACAGAGAAGACATGACAAAGAATTATACAACCACAAAAAAGAATGCTTATATCAAAGGTCAAATGTTCAATTATAAATAAAATGATGGAAGTCCCTGCTACATTACTAAGCCATTTTAAATGTATTTATGTATATAACTGCGGTGTGAGTGGAACTAATAACATTTACTTATCTATCTGCAGTGGCTTAAGAAAAACAGTATTTATTTATTTTCCTGGAAGCCAGGAAAAAACACTTCACTCTCTCCAGGTACACCTCTCAATAGTGTTTTGACAAATTCTTTCAGCAGCTGTGAGCAACTCCTCTGCTCTATCACAAACTCCCCCACAATAGCGAAATCACCAATCCACCATCAGGACGACAAACAGTACTTTGCAAAAAGTAATACACCCCAGCTGCTAGCATCCAAATGTTAATTACCTGCTAGTACATGCTGCTCTTAGAATTATAATATGTCTGCATGCATTCAGATAATAGGTTAGAAAAAAAAGCTAATTGACTAATACTGGTCCATTATGGAGGTAAATTTCATAATGCTATTGCCTGTGTGGCACATTTCTCTATACACTTAAATCCTGTACCAAAATCAGTTTTGTGTTATTATAGAATCATACAGTATAAGAAGTTGTCATTTGGTTCATTGTGCCTGTATCTCATCTTTGAAATTTATCAATTATCCCACTGCTCTGCTTTTCCCCCCCACAGCCCTTCAAAATACTTCCTTTCCATGTATGTATTTTATTACCGATTGAAGATTACGATTTGAACTTTTTTTTTTATCAAGCTCTGAATACAAACTCTGCATTCAACAGGAAATAACAATCAATCTTTAAATATGAAAACCCACCAAAACTAAATGGTTGTTAGTGAGATTGAAGTACTGAGCCATTGCTGGAAATTGTCAGCATTCTCTTACTGCTCCAGTTTCTCTCTTGTAGAGTTAAAGAATTATCTTATTCTGAAGCAAAGCAGTTTCAACTATAAATTGGTACAAACTCAGTGAAAAACATGGGTATGAATTTGGAGAATTGAACTGAGCTATTCATTGTCGCAGATAGATCGGATAGTGAAGAAGGCATTTGGTATGCTTTCTTTTATCGGTCAGAGTATTGAGCACACAAGTTGGGAGGTCATGTTGCGGCTGTACAGGACATTGGTTAGGCCACTTTTGGAATATTGCGTGCAATTCTGGTCCCCTTCCTATCGGAAAGATGTTGTGAAGCTTGAAAGGGTTCAGTAAAGAATTACAAGGATGTTGCCAGGGTTGGAGGATTTGAGCTATAGGAAGAGGCTGAACAGGCTGGGGCTGTTTTCCCTGCAGCGTCGGAGGCTGAGGGGTGACCTTATAGAGGTCCACAAAATTATGAGGGGCATGGATAGGATAAATAGACAAAGTCGTTTCCCTGGGGTCGGGGAGTCCAGAACTAGGCATAGATTTAGGGTGAGAGGGGGAAGATATTAAAAAGACCTAAGAGGCAACTTTTTCACACAGAGGGTGGTACGTGTATAGAATGAGCTGCCAGAGGAAATGGTACAATTGCAACATTTAAAAGGTATTTGGATGGGCATGTGAATAGGAAGGGTTTGGAGGGATATGGGCCGGGCGCTGGCAGATGGGACTAGATTGGGCTGGGATATCAGGTTGGCATGGACGGTTAGGACCGAAGGGTCTGTTTCCATGCTGTACATCTCCATGACTCTATAACTCAATTCAAGGAGGTGCAAGCACGTTTGTGTAAAACTTCTCTTTTACCTCCCAACAGATGATGCAGAGTAAAACAAATAAGATACGCTGCTCCCTATCAGTGTCAAATTAGTTTACATACTATTAAACTGTCCTGAGTTTAAAACTATAACAAATTAATAGAGTTAAAGTCATACTCACTGACAACTATCTAATCTATGGGCAGGGAGAGTGAAAGAGAAAGCAAGACATCGATGTGACACAGCCAGTGAGAGACAGTAAGCAACATCAAGTGAAACAACAAACTAGATCCATTATAACTTGATTACCAGTTATCCATGTAATCAGGAGGTAGTCGATCATCTCTAGTGCTGGGCCCATCGTGTTTTTTTTGTCTTCGTTGTACACCAGTGAGTATAAGTTCAATAACAGTAGAAATGTAAAGTATGATGCACTGTGAATGATGAATTTCATAAAAGGAGTGTGAATAATTCGTCCTACTCGAGACTTTGGTGCGAGCAGGTAAAAAAGGGACAACACTGGCCATAGGGTGGCAACTGAAAGAACAGTCAGAATCTTCTTACAGGTATGCTTCCGCCGGTAGCCTGCCATCTGCCCAAACCAGACTGTGTTCAGAAACTGCTGGCAATTGGACTGAGCCACAAACTGTAGGATATATAGAAAAATGGAACTCAGTACAGTCAACTGTAGACTTAGAAGCTTACACTATAATTCCCCACCTCATACAGTACATTTACTGGACATTACTTCTTAACATGAATTCGTTTATGAAAACAGTATTTCTCTTGGAAACAGAGCAAGAAGTGAGGCAATTTGGTTAGACACAGATGCTGAGAGTCCTTGGGTAGGTCCAGTTTAGGGCATAATCCCCTATCCGCGGCTCAAGGTGTTGGGAAGGTTCGGGCGGGAAGAGTGGGATTCCCACAGTGCGACATTCCCATCCCTGATAGCATCATCAATAGGATGGAGTAACATAAATATACAAAGGGCTGATAGCATCCACAAAAACATTCTGTACCGCTGGCTCCCCTTTTCCATCTCTCCTTTTGTTGGCCAATATCCAAGATGCAAAATGCGTTTTGGCATTTTTAGAATAACATAATCTACCCATGACTCTTGATTCTTCTACTAGGTCACATATCCAGGTCACCAGCAAAGGGTGCCCTGTATGAAAGCTGCTTGAGAGGTTCTGTCCACATTTTTATATTGATGCATTTCTTTTCATTCTTCAATGGAATGTAGGTATTACCAGTCAGACGAGCATTTGTTATCCACCCCTAATTGAACCAGACAGGTTAATAGGGTATTTAAGAACGCATACGGGATATTTATGAGTCAATGGACAGATTATAACAGAGCATTAATGTTGGAGCAGTACAGAACTTTGGTTAGGCCACAGCTGGAGTATTGTGTGCAGTTCTGATCACCGCACTACAGGATGGATCTGATTGCTTTAGAGAGGCTGCAAAGATGATTCACCAGGATGTTGCCTGGGATGGAGCATTTCAGCAATGAAGAGAGGCATATAAGCTCAGGTTGTTTTCTTTGGAGCAGAGAAGACGGAGAGGGGACTTGATTGAGGTATATATGATTATGAGGGACATGGACAAGGTGGATAGGAAGCAATTGGTCCCCTTAGATGAAAAGTCAATAACAAGAGGGCCTAATTTTAAGGTGAAGGGTAGAAGATTCAAGGAGATTTGTGGAAACTGTTTTTCACCCAGAGGATGATGAGAATTGGAGAATGCCTTACCTGACAGTGTAGTAGAGGATGGAAACTTAACCTTCAAAAAGTAATGGGATCAGCATTTGAAAGGTCACAATAGTCAACTCTCTGGGTTAAGTGCAGGAAAGTGGGATTTACATTGATAGGCTGGTGCAGACTCGATGGGCCAAATAGCTTTTTCTGTCCCGTATGATTCTATGAATGTAATGGCTTACTAGGCTATTTCAGAGAGAAGTGTCAACCACATTGCAGTAGGCTTGGAGTCACATGGCCAGGCCAAGTAAGGATATTACACTCCTCTGGAGCAGGTGGTCAAGCCTCCTGGCACACAGGTAGTGAGAATACCACTGCACCACAACAGCCCTAAGAAGAGCTTTTCAATTAGCTGAATTTAACTTCAACCAACTGCCATGATGGGATTTGAACCCCTATTGCCAGAATGTGGGTCTCTGGACTATTAGTTCAGTAACATTATCATCACACTACTGTCTCTCCAATATTATTTACACTTTTAATTCTCTGCACAACTGAGTAGCAATGCTGCTATACAGATTTTAGAATACATACCTCTTTTTGGTTGTACTTAATTGCTAGTTTAAGTCGGCTTAGGTTCATCCTCTCCTCAAGCAATCCTCTCTTGTCAATAGGTTCATCGCTGGATGTATGATTTAAGATAACCTCCAATTCACGGGAATTCCGTGCCTGTGCTAGGAGATCTTTTGCAAAGGTCTTACACTGCTGTGCTAGTTCCTCATAGTCACTCCTGAAAATATTTACAAACAAATTGGTTTAGTTAAACATATTTCAGTCACATAAATCATTAAAGGAATGTTCAATGTGTCAGAAGAGAGAAAACACTTGAATTTAAATAGACTTTTCGCATCTGCAGGATATTGTAAAGCATGTTATCTAATGAATTATTTACAAAGTTTAATGACTGCTGATTTGAAGACAAATGCAACAGCCGAGTTTGGTATAGCAAGAACTCTGAACTAGAAGCAGGAGTAGGCCATCTGGCCCCTCGAGCCTGCTCTGCCATCCAGTAAGACCGTGGCTGATCTTCATGGCCTCAGCTCCGCTTACCTGACCTCCCACCTTTTGGACCAGATGGGCCAATGGGCTGAGAAGTGGCAGATGGAGTTTAATTCAGATAAATGCGAGGTGCCGCATTTTGGGAGAGCAAATCTTAGCAGGACGTATACACTTAATGGTAAGGTCCTAGGGAGTGTTGCTGAACAAAGAGACCTTGAAGTGCAGACTCATAGCTCCTTGAAAGTAGATAGGATAGTGAAGAAGGCGTTTGATATACTTTCCTTTATTGTTCAGAGTATTGATCACACAGGTTGGGAGGCCATGTTGCGGCTGTACAGGACATTGGTTAGGCCACTGTTGGAATATTGTGTGCAATTCTGGTCTCCTTCCTATCAGAAGGATGTTGTGAAACTTGAAAGGGTTCAGAAAAGATTTAGAAGGATGTTGCCAGGGTTGGAGAATTTGAGCTAAAGGGAGAGGCTGGGGCTGTTTTCCCTGGAACGTCGGAGGCTGAGGAGTGACCTTATAGAGGTTTACAAAATTATGAGTGGCATGGATAGGATAAATAGGTCGGGAAATCCAGAACTAGAGGGCATAGGTTTAGGCTGAGAGGGGAAAGATATAAAAGAAAGCTACAGGGCAACTTTTTCACACAGAGGGTGGTATGTGTATGGAATGAGCTGCCAGAGGAAGTAATGGAGGCTGGTACAATTGCAACACTTAAGAGGCATTTGGATCGGTATACGAATAGGAAGGGTTTAGAGTGATATGGGCCGGGTGCTGGCAGGTGGGACTAGATTGGGTTGGAACATCTGGTCAGCATGGACGGATTGGGCTGAAGGGTCTGTTTCCAAACTATACATCTCCATGACTGTATAACTCTGGATGGTGGGCAGGACCATGACATTATGGTCAATAAATTTTAAAAATTGTTTTTTAATATGAATATTTCTGACATTTGCTCAGTGTTTTGAGAGATTGCACTCTGCAGAGCTGTTCCACAAAACCAGAGGTCAGTGGCCTCAGCTATGCGATTAATAAAGAGTTTACCAAAAAAAGCCCTCAATGGAAGACAGTCATAATCTGTGATTGTAAAAAAATGGTGGCAGTGGGAGTGTGGGAGGAGAGTCATAATTAGTTTCAATAAATCAAAGAAATTGATCATAGAACAAACAGGGCACACATTAGTGACGAAGACAAATTTCTACTTCAATGAGTAATTGGAGTTACAGAGGTCGACCTCACTGGTGGTTTGTTTTTATGTAAACCATAGTTTCATTTTTGTCTTGCCACAATCTGATTATTGTATATCCTACATTATATAAATAAAGGCTCCCACTATAGTAGAATGTGTATGCCTCATGATTGATGAGTTTCTACAACATCATAAGTTGGAACTTATGGTGAAGGGCTTGTTTCTACACTGTAGGGAATCTAATCTAATCAAAATTGTTGGAGAAGACAAGCTCATGTACCATATGGCGAGAGTGAAATTTTGATGACATAATAACAAAGTACAGCCAAACTTAACAACACCAGAACAGGTGCTTCCTGGTAGCACCAGGAGACCTTTATGGGATATGGACAAGGTCAGCATTTGTTACCTATCTAATTGGCCTTGAACTGAGCATCTTGATAGGGCCATTTCAGAGGGCAGTAAAGAGTTAATCACGTTCTTATGGGACTGAAGTCACATGTAAGTAAGATTGGGCAAGGATGGTAGGTTTCCCTCCCTAAAGGACAACAGTTAACCAACAATCAATGATTGCTTAATAATCATTCCCTATACAAATTCCACCAGTTGCCATGGTAGGATTTGAATCCACATCACCAGAACATTAGCCAGGGCCTCTGAAATATCAGTACAGTCAGGTGACAACTGTTCCACTATCTCTCCAAGGAAGTCAAACTGTACTAGCAGCAATAGATTTTCTTGGCAATATTAAGGAGATTTTTATTAGCAATATTCACAGAACACCTTGATTCATGTCCAGTATGTTGGAGTCACTACTGAAGATGATCTTTCACTGTGGTTCTTTAAGTATATTAAAGGAAAAAGAATAACTAGAGACACGATAGGATCCCTCCCAAGGACCAAAGCAGACATGTATGAGTAGAACCGCAGGAGATGGACGAGGTCCTCAATGAATATTTTTCCTCCATGTTTACTGTGGAGAAAGACATGAAAACTTGGGAAAAGTTAGTGGTCATATCTTGGGAACAAATTATATCACAGTAGAGGTGGTGTTGGATGTATCAGTATGCATGAAGGTGGATAAATCTCCTGGCCCTGACCAGATATATCCAAGAACACTGCTAGAGGCTAGAGAAAAAATTGCAGGGTCTTTGGCTGATATTTTTGTATCAACGTTAGCCATGGGTGAGGCCACAGAAGTCTGGAGGGTAGCGAATGTTGTGCCCTTTTTCAACAAGGGCTACAAAGAAAACCCTGGGAACTATAGACCAGTAAGCCTAACATTTGTGGTGGGTAAGTTCCTTGAGAAAATTCTGAGAGATAAGATATACATGTATTTGGAAAAACAGGAGAAAGTGAGGATTGCAAGTGCTGGAGATAAGAGTCAAAGAGTATGGTGCTGGAAAAGCACAGCCAGTCAGGCAGCAATCGAGGAGCAGGAGAGTCGACGTTTCAGATTCCCATGTGGTCAATGATGCCCTCCAGTGCATCTCCTCCACTTCCCATACCTTCCACCCTACCAAACTCCGGATACACCACATCATCCTCTGCCATTTCCACCACCTACAAACAGACCCCACCACCAGGTTCTCCATTTCCCCACCCCCCACTTTATACGAGTCCCAACCTTCCAACCCTCTTGAATATCCATCTTCCTTCCCATCTATGTGCTCCCCCCTCCTCTCTGACTTATCACGTTCACCCCCACCTTCATCTACCTATCACATTCCTAGCTACCTGCCACCCCTCCCCAAGCCCCACCCCCTCCCATTTATCTCTCAGCCCCCTTAGCCCACAAGCCTCATTCCTGATAATGCCCGAAACATTGACTCTCCTGCTCCTTGGATGCTGCCTGACCAGCTGTGCCTTTTTAGCACCACACTCTTTAATATTTCTCTCCCCACCCCTACCTGCATTCCGCAGAGACCATTCCCTCCAGTTCCACGACCCACCAACTCACCCTACCCTCCTGGCACCTTCCCCTCACATCGTGAGAAGTGCAAAACCTGCAACAACACCTTCCCCTTCACCTACATCCAAGACCCCGAAGGATCCTTCCAAATCCAACAGAAATTTACCTGTATTCTGAGAAGAGTAACAAGAAGATGAAAGCCAACACAGTATCAGGTGGTCGCAACAAAATTCGGAAAACACTTGACAAGACACTTTTCAGCATCTTGCCACCAAAACCATTCAGGTAGGTCGAATATTTGAGTCACATGAATTTATAATGAACTTTTCATTAATGGCTGAATATCTTTCTGAAACAACCCAGTTACAACCAATTCTAATTATTAATCTCCATGATTTGAAATACATACAGGACAAATAATGGAATCAAGACTATCCAATGGATGCCACTGCATTAGATCCCATCTAAGTCATTGGTAAAAAATTTAAAATATTGAGAACCTAGCACAGACCCTTTATAGGGCACCACTCTTCACACCCTGCTAATCTGAAAAAAAAAACTGATTTAGATATACATTGGTTGGCTGGCAGAAAACAACCTTCTATCCAGGCTGCTATATCACTCTGTACAATATAAGCTCCTGATATGGGCCGTGTGCTGGCAGGTGGGACTAGATTGGTTGGGACATCTGGTCGGCATGGATGGGTTGGACTGAAGGGTCTATTTCCATGCTGTACTTCTGTATGACTATGACTCAATGACTTCCTCACACGTCATCTACTGCATCCATGGCGCCAAAGTGGTCTCCTCTACATTGGGGAGACAACTTGCAGATTGTTTCTGAGAACATCTCTGGGACACGTCCTGTGGCTGAACACTTCAATTCCCCTTCCCACTTCGCCAAGGACATGCAAGTCCTGGGCCTCCTCCATCACCAAACAGTAACCACCCAACGCCTGGAGGAAGAACGCCTCATTTTCCACCTTGGAACCCTCCAACACATGGGATCAATGCGATTTCACCAGGTTCTCCATTTCCCCACCCCCCACTTTATACGAGTCCCAACCTTCCAACCCTCTTGAATATCCATCTTCCTTCCCATCTATGTGCTCCCCCCTCCTCTCTGACTTATCACGTTCACCCCCACCTTCATCTACCTATCACATTCCTAGCTACCTGCCACCCCTCCCCAAGCCCCACCCCCTCCCATTTATCTCTCAGCCCCCTTAGCCCACAAGCCTCATTCCTGATAATGCCCGAAACATTGACTCTCCTGCTCCTTGGATGCTGCCTGACCAGCTGTGCCTTTTTAGCACCACACTCTTTAATTTGGAAAGACAGGGTTTGATTAGGAGCAGTTAGCATGGCTTTGTGCGTGAGAGATCATGCTTCACAAATTTGTTAGAGTTCTTTGATGAAGTGACCAGGAAGGTTGACAAGGACAGAGTTGAAGATAGACATAGTCCGTATGGATTTCAGTAGGGCCTTTGATAAGGTTCTACAGGGGAGGCTGTTCTGGAAAGTTAGATCGGAATGAATCCAGGGACAGCTGGTAAATTGTATACACAATTGGCTTGATGATAGGATGCACAGGGTAGTATTGGAAGGATACTTGTCAGACTGGAAGCCTGTGACTAGCAGACTGCCTCAAGGGTCAGTGCGTGGCCCATTACTGTTTGTTATCTATATCAATGATTTGGATAAGAATGGACAAGGCATGATTAGTAAATTTGCAAATGACACTAAAATAGGCAATATTGTGGACAGTAAGGAAGGCTGTCAGAAATTGCAGCAGGTCCTTGATCAGCTGGGGAAGTGGGCTGAAAAATGGCAAATGGAGTTTAATATAGGTAAGTTTGAGGTCTTGAATTTTAGAAAGTCAAATCAAGGTGAATGTTAGGGCATTAGGGAGTGTAGTGGAACAGAGGAATCTTGGAATTCAGGTGCATGGTTCTCGGAAAGTGGAGTCACAGATAGACAGGACAATGAAGTCGGCTTTTGGCATACTGGCCTTCATCAGTTAGGGCACCAAGTATCGAAGTTTGGAAGTTATGCTGCAGTTGTACAGGAGGCTGGTGAGGTCGCACTTGGAGAATTGTTGATGTGCAGGTGCTGCTGTTGGATTGGAGTGGACAAAGTTAAAAAACACACATCACCAGGTCATTGTCCAACAGATTTATTTGGAAGTACAAGCTTTCGGAGCACTGCCCCTTCATCGTAGCTACCTGACGAAGGAGCAGTGCTTCAAAAGCTTGTACATCCAAAGAAACCTGTTGGACTATAACCTGGTGTTGTGCGATTTTTAACTTAGAGAATTGTGTTCAGTTTTGGTTACCTTGTTATAGGAAGAATGTTATTAAGCTGGAAAGAGTGCAGACGAAATTTACAAGAATGTTGCCAGGACTCAACGGTCTGTGTTATAGGGAGAGGTTGGTCAAGCTAGCACGTTTTCTTAAGAGCGTAGGAGCCTGAGGGGAGAGCTCTTATAGCAGGGTAAGTGGATAGGGTAAGTGCACTCAGCCTTTTTCCCAGGGTTGGGGAATCATGGACTAGAGAGCATCAGTTTAAGGTTAGAGGGGAAAGAATAAAAGGGAACCTGAGGGGCAACTTTTTTTTTAAACAACGGAGGGTGTTTTGCCATGGAATGAGCTGCCAGCAGAAGTTGTTGAGGCTGGTACATTAACAACATTTATGGACAAATACATGGATAGGTGGGGTTTAGAGGGATATGGGCCAAGTGCAGGGAGATGGTGTTAGCATAGGTGGACATTTTGGTCGGCATGGACTAGTTTGGGCCAAAGGGCCTGTCTCTGTGCTGTAGGATTCTATGACTGTGTGCCAAAAATGGAGGGGGAGAGGCAGTGAAATAAGCAATCTCTCGAAGTAGATAATAGAACTGATGTGGTTCTGTTCGCCGAGCTGGGAATTTGTCTTGCAAACGTTTCGTCCCCTGTCTATGTGACATCCTCAGTGCTTGGGAGCCTCCTGTGAAGCGCTTCTGTGATGTTTCCTCCAGCATTTATAGTGGCCTGTCTCTGCCGCTTCCGGTTGTCAGTTCCAGCTGTCCAACCCAATATACCGGCCACTACAGCGGACAGCTGGAACTGACAACCGGAAGCAGCAGAGACAGGCCACTATAAATGCCGGAGGAAACATCACAGAAGCGCTTCACAGGAGGCTCCCAAGCACTGAGGATGTCACCTAGACAGGGGACGAAACATTTGCAAGACAAATTCCCAGCTCGGCAAACAGAACCACAACAACGAGCACCCGAGCTACAAATCTTCTTCCAAACTTTGAATAATAGAACTGAGCATAGCTGTTAAAATTGGATTAAAAAATGCAGCAAGAATTGAAGCATCATAATGGACAACAGGTGCTGGTGAGGCACAAATGGTCAAGAAACATAAAACGTGCATAAGCACAATCAATAAGATAAACATAGGATGCAAAAGTTACTGAAGGAGAAAAATATGAGAAAAAATACAGATGAAGTCAAGAAAAAGTATCAAGAAGCAGACTTTAAATGTTTGAGGAGGTGTTAAATTCATGGTGCAACAAGTCATTGGTTAATTGTTAAGCCATTGTGCTCTCTGTCATGTGCCTGCAAGAACACAGCAGTGTCAGTTTTGACTGCACAGTAGGGAAACTAAATAAAGATTTTGTGCTTCCTTGCAGTAGTACTAATTGTATGAAATTTTCTGATGTGTTAATAATTTTCTTCATTTGCTTGTGGTCAGCTTCCTTGACTTTTTCTTTGAATGATTCAGGCAAAATACAGACAAAGAGTCAGAGTTTTGACACAGTAGGGAATATGAAGCCCAGATTTAATAATACATAATAGTTGAGGGATAGGAGAAGGGAAAAGTATATCCATTTATAAATGAGTCCACACAACTATCCTGTGTTTGTTATATATTTGTTGATTTCACTATGATTGAATGTTAATGCTTACATTTTGGGTATTTTACATCACTTCTCTCTAACATTTGTACCTAAATTCCACCTCCACGAGGCTCAGTTCCTTCAAATCTGCGCTGAGTTCAAAAGCTCTTAGTATAGGATCCTCCTCTGTAAGCATGATCAACGATGGACTAGACAGGCAGCGGTAGATATC
Organism: Chiloscyllium plagiosum; assembly: GCF_037043375.1. Taxonomy (NCBI): domain Eukaryota; kingdom Metazoa; phylum Chordata; class Chondrichthyes; order Orectolobiformes; family Hemiscylliidae; genus Chiloscyllium; species Chiloscyllium plagiosum. The sequence goes on along the minus strand of NW_028270151.1, from coordinate 7,314,526 downwards.
AAGACGGAACCTACAAAAAAAAATTCTGTACTTCACTGTATTCTGCATATTGTTTATTCCCAAACATTATTCCAATTTTGAACATCTGATATTTACAGCTTCATGAGACTTTATCACTTGCAAAGTATTTTTCACAACGCCAATGCTCGGCAAACACTGTATATAATTATCATGCAGGTTCATTTAGAGTCATAGAGATGTACAGCACACCTTTCAGTCCAACCAGATATTCTAAATTAATCTAGTCCCATTTGCCAGCACTTAGCCCATTTCCCTCTAAACCCTGCCTATTCATATACCCATCCAGATGCCTTTTAAATGCTGTAATTGTACCAGCCTCCACCACTTCCTCTGGGAAACTCATTCCATAAGCACACCATCCTTTGTTTGAAAACATTGCCCCTTAGGTCTCTTTTAAATCTTTCCACCTACCTCTCACCTTGAATAATGCCCCCGAGTTCTGGACTCCCCCAACCCAGCGAAAAGACCTTGACTATTTACCCTATCTATGCCCCTCATGATTTTATAAGGTTACTCCTCAGCCTTGAGGACCGCTCCCAGGAACACAGCCCTAGCCTATTCATGATGTGGAAGTGCTGGTATTAGACTGGGGTGGACCAAGTTAAAAATCACACAACACCAGATTACAGTCTAACAGGATTACCCCAGCTCCCAGCCCTGCCGAGTTTTCACCATCCCTCCAGACCTCCCCCTCACTGAGGACGAACGATCAGTCCTCAGCAAAGGACTCATCTTCATCCCCCTCCGTCCACGCATCAATGAATTTAATACACGCCGTGATGTCGAACAATTCTATACAACTGATCTGATGTATAAACAAACCTAGAATGTTGTTAAGTCTTTAAACACTTAGAAAGGGGATGCAGGTTTAAATTCATTCATATGTAAATCGCGGAACTCTTTTTAAGTCACAGTCCCGAGACAAAGGTTTTATAAAAGAAAGGTGACATCTCAGCTCAGACAATGCCTGAAAGGTGTAAGGTTAGAGTCTGTATCCCAACCTTCAGTCAGACTGGCTCTAATTCCAAAGTAGGAATTTATTGAACAGACGATGCTCAACTCATCGATCGCCAGTTCCGATGTGCCACAGCAAGAAACCGTATTGACCATCTCAGGAGACAGACACAGAATACAACTGATAGGATACTCTTCGTTGTCCAGTACTTCCTGGGAGCGGAGAAACAACGCCATGTTCTTTGTCACATGAACTGACTGCCTACTGATTGTGTACTTTTTGAACAAAATAGAATGTATCTGCAAATACAAATTTACCCCATAGACTTTTGTGTGTGTGTATGTGTACGCGCCCATATGAGGGAGGGAGAGTGAGAGAGAAAGTGTGTGATTGCGCATGTAAGAGGGCGTGCGCGCATGCTTGACAGTGAGTGCATACTTGACACTGCGTGCATACGAGTGTGATGGAGTATATGCTTGAGAGGGTGCGTGTGAGTGTATGTACGTGTTTGAGAGAGAGTATGTGTATGAGAGGCTCTGGGATCGTGTGCGAGTGTGATCACATGTGTATGAGTGCTTGTGTGAGAGTGTACAGTGTGGAGGGGTCACCTGTAGTGTGACATGAACCCAAGATCCCAGTTGAGGCCGCTCTCAGCCTCTGCTCGGCCACTCTACATTTTTGTGTATCCCAAAGTCCACCTTGGAGGACGGTCTCCAGAAGATCCAAAGCCACATGTCCCTGACCGCTGAAGTGTTCCATGACTGGGAGGGAACATCCTTGTCAAGGCGACAGTTGCACCGTGTCCACTCATCCGTTGTCGTAGCATCTGCTTGGTCTTGCCAATATACCATGACTCGGGGCATCCTTGGCTGCAGCGTATGAGATATACAACGTTGGCTGAGTCGTGAGTACCTGCCGCGCTCGTAGAGGGTGGTGTCCCCATGTGTAATGGTAGTATCCATGTCAACACTCTGACATGTCTTGCAGTGGTTGCTATGACAGTGTTGTATGGTGCTGTGATCAATATTGTCCTGAAAGCTGGGCATTTTGCTGCAAACGATGATCTGTTTACGGTTTGGTGGTTGTGTAAAGGCGAGAAGTGGAGGTGTAGGGAAGATCTTGGCGAGTGCTCATCCTCATTGCTAACGCAAAGAACATGGCATCGTTTCTCCGCTCCCAATACTGGACAACGAAGGATATCCTATCGGTCGTATCCTCTGTCTGTCTCCTGAGGTGGTCACAATGGTTTCTCACTGTGGCACGTCGGAACTGGTGATCGATGAGTTGAGCATCGTTTGTTCAATACATTGCATTAGCTGTATGACATTAAGATCTTTTACTCAAAATACTGTATCCTATGATCCTGCCCCACTAGCTACCTGATGAAGGAGCAGCACTCTGAAAGCTTGTACCTCCAAATAAACCTGTTGGGACTGTAATCTGGTATTGTGTGATTTTTTACTTTTACAGCCTATTCAACCTCTCCCTATAGTTCAAATCCTCCAACCCTGGCAACATCCTTGTAAATCTTTTCTAAATCCTTTAGTTTTACAACATCCTTCCTATAGTAGGGAGTCCAGAATTGCACGCAATATTCCAACAGTGGCCTAACCAATGTCCTGTACAGCTGCAACATGACCTCCCAACTCCTACACTCAATACTCTGACCAATAAAGGAAAGCACACTAAATGCCTTCTTCACCATCCTATCTACCTGAGACCTCACTTTCAAGGAACTATGAACCTGCACTCCAAGGTCTTTTTATTCAGCAACACTCCCCAGGATCTTACAATTAAGTGTATAAGTCCGATCCTGATTTGCCTTTCCAAAATGCAGCACCTGGCATTTATCTAAATTAAACTCCTTGACCCATTGACCCATCTGATCATGATCCCATTATACTCTGAGGTAACTTTCTTCACTGTCCACATTTCTATTTTAAGACTTGGAATAGTAGATAAATTATTAACATTCAGCACTGTGATCATATGCAGTAAACCTGGATAACTTTGATAAATGGCAATTTACATTTACACCACATAATGCCAGGCAATGACCACCTCAAAGACAGAATCCAAACCTCCTATATCCCTTGACATTCAATGGTGTAGCCATCACCAAATCCCCCAATACCAACATCCATCCTGGTGGATGTTGGTATTGACCAGAAATTGAAATGGAGCAAGACAAGAGCAGGTCAGAGACTTGGAATTCTTTCCTGTAAATCACCTCCTGACTCCCCAAAGCATGTCCCACCATCTACAAGGCACAAGGCAGGAACATGATGGAATACTCTCTACTTGCCTGGATGGGTACTACTGTAACAATATTAAAGAAGTTTGATGCCATTTGGGACAAAGCAGCCCACTTCATTGACACCACATCTACAAACATTCACTCCCTCCACCCACACTCAATGGCAGCAGTGTGTGCCATTTTCAAGATGCACAGCAGAAATTCAGCAAGATTTCTTAGACAGCACCTTTCAAATCCACAACCACTACCACCTAGAGGTTCAGGGGCAGCAGATTGATTCAGGAACAGATTGGTTGCAAGTTCTTCTCTCAGACATACGGCATCCAACTGGGAGCCATACCACTATTCTTTCAATGTCGCTGCGTCAACATCTTCAAATTCTTTTGCTAACAGCATGGTATGTATCCTTATATCTCAAGAACTGCAGTGGCTCACCACCACTTGCTCCAGGGCAATTAGGAATGGGAAATAAATTCTGGCTTGGCCAGAAATGCCCACATCCCATGAACAGACTTTTATAAACTTAACTAGATATAGGGCCCTATATTTCAGATTTTTCAAATCCAAGTGGTCTAATGCTGAACAGATTACAATCTGCCAAGTATTCTGTCTTAATATCTTCTTTTCCCTTTCTGTGCAGAAACAAACTTTGGAGATTCTAGCTGACTATACTGATCCACACATTATGGTTTATTCCTACACTATTATACAAAATTTTGTTTGAAATACTGGTCTCCTCATCTAGCAGAACCTCAGTGAAGCCCTCTACACAAATGCCTTTATGAAACCATGTGCTTAGTCTTCCACAGTGAAACTTTGAAAGTCAAATGCAGTTTTCAGAACTCAAAGACACCTCATGAAAGACAAATGAAGAAGATCCCTAGCTTCAATCTCCCACAATGCTTTGACTTCAACACAGGGGCATGATTAAGAAGTTTGCAGCTGATTCAAAAATTGGCAAAAACTGGTCCCACACCATTGTGACTTGGAAAGATATTGCCATTCCTTCACATTGCTGGGTCAGAACCCTGGAATTCACTCCCTAATAGCACTGTGGGTCTACCTACAGCACGTGAATTACAGCAGTTCCAGTGATTGTAGCTCACCACTACCTTCTCAAGGACAACCAGGGATGGGCAATAAATGCTGGCCAGTACCAAAGCCCATGTCCCAGAAAATCACAGAAATTGAGAATTTTAGCTATGAGGAAATGTGGGATAGGCTGGAGTTGTTTTCTTTGAATAGAAGAGGCTGAAGGGAAATCTGACTGTGCATTACACTATTGAATGTCAGCCCTATCCACAATCATAGTTACACAATTTGCCAGAACACTGACCCCAGCATAGCCTAAATAAAGGGGTCTAGATTAGAGTGGTGCTGGATAAGCACAGCAGGTCAGGCAGCATCCAAGGAGCAGGAAAATCAACGTTCCAGGCAAAAGCCCTTCACCAGGAATAGAGGCAGGGTGCCTGCAAAAAACAGTATCCCCTCACTATACTTTTCCCAATTAATACTATATTTTTCTTTTCTCCAACTCAACTCAAAGGTAGAAGACAGAGGGTGGTGGTGGAGGGTTGTTTTTCAGACTGGAGGCCTGTGGCCAGTGGAGTGCCACACGGATCGGTGCTGGGTCCTCTACTTATTGTCATTTACATAAATTATTTGGATGCGAGCATAAGAGGGACAGTTAGTAAGTTTGCAGATGACACCAAAATTGGAAGTGTAGCGGACAGCAAAGAGGGTTACCTCAAATCACAACAGGATCTAGACCAGATGGGCCAATGGGCTGAGAAGTGGCAGATGGAGTTTAATTCAGATAAATGCGAGGTGCTGCATTTTGGGAAAGCAAATCTTAGCAGGACTTATACACTTAATGGTAAGGTCCTAGGGAGTGTTGCTGAACAAAGAGACCTTGGAGTGCAGGTTCATAGCTCCTTGAAAGTGGAGTCGCAGGTAGCTAGGATAGTGAAGAAGGCGGTTGGTATGCTTTCCTTTATAGGTCAGAGTATTGAGTACAGGAGATGGGAGGTCATGTTGCGGCTGTACAGGACATTGGTTAGGCTACTGTAGGAATATTGCGTGCAATTCTGGTCCCCTTCCTATCGGAAAGATGTTGTGAAACTTGAAAGGGTTCAGAAAAGATTTACAAGGATGTTGCCAGGGTTGGAAGATTTGAGCTACAGGGAGAGGCTGAACAGGCTGGGGCTGTTTTCCCTGCAGCGTCGGAGGCTGAGGGGTGACCTTATAGAGGTTTACAAAATTATAAAGGGCACGGATAAGATAAATAGACAAAGTCTTTTCCCTGGGGTCGGGGAGTCCAGAACGAGACGGCATAGGTTTAGGGTGAGAGAGGAAAGATATAAAAGAGACCTAAGGGGCAACTTTTTCACGCAGAGGGTGCTACGTGTATGAAATGAGCTGCCAGAGGATGTGGAGGAGGTTGGTACAATTACAACATTTAAGAGGCATTTGGATGGGTATATGAATAGGAAGGGTTTGGAGGGATATGGGCCGGGCGCTGGCAAGTGGGACTAGATTGGATTGGGATATCTGGTCGGCAAGGACCGAAGGGTCTGTTTCCAAGCTGTACATCTCCATGACTCTATCTAAGATCACCTCTCATTCTTCTAAATACAAATATAGTCACAACCTGCTCAACAATTCCATTCAAGAAAACTCTTTATTCCACAAAGCTTTTCTGAACTGCTTCCAGCACAATTTTATCCCTCCTTAAATAAACAGAGCAGAAAGATTCATTGTACTGAGAATGTGGTCTCATTAACATCCTGTACAGTTTTGAGAAAACTTGCCTACTTTTGTGCTCTATTTCCTTTCTAATAAAAGCCAATATTCCATTTGTCTTTCTAATTATTTGCTCCATCGCAATTCAGTTCCCAAAACATGACATAATCATAGATCACGTTGGAAATCTGCCAATTTCCCTATTCATAGCACTCATTATAGGGATCAGTTAACTGAACAACTCGTTTGTGATGCAGAGTGAAGCCAACAGTGTGGGTTCAATTCCCAGCTGAGGTTACCATGAAGGATTCTCCTTCCCAACCTCTCCCCTCAAGTGAGGCACGGGAACCCTCAGGTTAAACCCCACTAGTGTCTCTGCAATGAGAAAGAAGCCCTATGGTCTGATTAGACTGTGGCAATTTTACTTTTTTCTAACACTATCAAGAAACAATATTACAAACCTCTTCTAACTTACATTAATTCTGTGGCTTTAAAGATGGCTTGATGGAGAGCAAACACAAATTATGAATATAGAGCCTTACAATTCGGAAGGATGACATTCAGCCAATTATGCCTGTGCAGCTCTTTAAAAGAGGATCCAATTACTGCTGCACTTAATGAATATTACTTCACAGCATGTGTACATTCTTGGCAAAGCTTGAATGAGTTGGCCATTCTTAGTTGCCCTTGAACTACTTAAAACCAAATGGTTAAGGTATTCCACAATAATGCAGAATGGGATGGTGACGGCCTACTGGTATTATCACTGCACTGTTAATCCAGAGACTAGGTAATGTTCTGGAGACCCAGGCCTGAATCCCACCATGGCAGATGATGAAATTTGAATTCAATTTTTAAAAATCTAGAATTAAGAGTCTAATAATGACCATTGTCAATTGTCAGGAAACCCCTATCTGGTTCTCTAATGCCCTTTAGGGAAGGAAATTGTCATCCTCACCTGGTCCAGCTTACATGTGACTCCAGACCCACAGCAATAGGATTGACTCAATTTCCCTTTGAGTCAATCCTAGGGACTCAGTTAGGGAGGGGCAATAAATGCTGGTCTAACTAGTGACTCCTTTATCCCGTGAAGGAAGAAACAAAAATGTTAGATAGGAAGTGCCAGGATTTTGACCCAAAGACATGTCAGGAGGATATGCAACTTGGAAGGAAACTTGAAGCTGTTTTATCACCTGTTACGATGTTTGTGAGGTGTTGTCAAGAAGCCTTTGGGAATTGTCTACTCCTCCTCCATATCTCTTTTCATTCTACAAGTATTTATCCAATTGTTTTTTTGAAGTGATTACTGATTCTGCTTCTTCCACTTACTCAAGAAGTGCATACTTCAGATTTACTTTTAACTGTGTCCAAATTACTTCGACATACACGTGAAATTTAAAATATGTATCTAATATAACTGTAGCAATTAGAAATCTAAACACACTCGTTACATCTTAATATGTTTTACTAACCTAGAATGGCGTAGGCTATCCTTCTTGTTCTTTGCATTACACAGTGTGCATTCACATCCTACTGCATGTGGTCTTGGTAGCGATAGGTCCTGTTTGAGTAACATGGTCAGGATCTCATAGTTATTACGATGAGCAGCAAGGATAACAGGAGCCACATCCATTGTAGTCGAGTATTCAGGATTCTGAATTCTCTGCATTAATTTCTATTTGGACAAGTTCCAACAAAAGACAGAGAGCAAAATTAATAAAGTGCATAATTGTAAACGAGTACATAACAGTCGAGGATTTATTATGTTTAATGGATTTTGTGATCAACTGAAATGTCTGAAACATAACAAGAACAGGTTAGAAGCCTTGATTAACTTCTTGACAGAGAAAGATTAGAACACTGAGCTTTGAAAGAGTGAAATGCACAACAGGACAGGACTGTAGCTGATGTTTTTAAATGGGAAAATGTTAAATGTCAAACATTTGTATCTGCTTTAATCATAAATGTTGCTGAATATAGTGCTTGAAAAAAATTGTGCAATTTACTATCGTGTATTTAACAATATTCTAATGATAAGAAAAATCTTTTTAAATAAACTATGTTCAAACATATACACTTTTCATTTTTGTCACAGTTTTTCATCAAGAAATCTCCAATTTATTTGCAAGCACTACTTTCTATCTCTATTAATAATAGTCTTGAGAACCAAAATGAAGAAGGTAAAAACAATGATTGCTGATGCTGGAAACCAGATTCTGGATTAGTGGTGCTGGAAGAACACAGCAGTTCAGGCAGCATCCAAGGAGCAGTAAAATTCCTGATGAAGGCTTTTGCCCGAAACGTCGATTTTACTGCTCCTCGGATGCTGCCTGAACTGCTGTGCTCTTCCAGCACCACTAACCCAGAACCAAAATGAATAAGCAGGCAAGTTTGCAATATATTGTTTAACATTGTGAAACATGCAATCAAAAGATTTCAACCTTTTCAAACCATTTATTAAAATATTTCTCATTAATAAAGGTTTTATTTTTAAAATTCGATTTGCAAACGGCAGTGATTAATAATTATGTTGGTGTCATAATTCATTTTGGAAAAAGGAGAATCCAACATTTAGGAGGCTGCATTTTGCAGCTAGAAGGGCCTTTATTCAACACAGGATCTTCATGCAATTCTTTAGGGCCAGTAGGTAGGTCTCCAGGATGAGTAAATGTGTCAGGCTCAACATGACATTAAAATGGAACAGTATAGCACAGGAATAGGCCCTTCAGCCCACCATGTTTGTGCGAATCATGACGGCACTTTAAATTAATCCCATCTGTCTGCATATGGTCTGTATTCCTTTATTCCCTACCTGCTCATTTGTCTGTCTTAACGTCTCTTAAGCATTGCTAACTACCACCGCCCCTGGCAGCGCATTCCAGGCACAGACCACCCTCTGTGTAAAAAAAAACTTACCTCGCACATCTCCTTTAAATATTCTCCCTCTCACCATAAACCTATGCTCCCTGGTTTTGGAGATTTCCACCTTCGGAAAGAGACTCAATCTTTCCACCCTATCCATGGCTCTCACAATTTCTCACTTCTATCAGGTCTCCCTTCAGCCTTGGATACTCGAGCAAAAACAAACCAAGTTTGTCCAACCTCTCCTTATAGCTAATATACTCCAATCCATGCAACATCTTGGTAAACCTCTTTTGCACCTTCTCCAAAGCCTCCACATTCTCCCTACAGTGAGATGGCGAGACTGCACAGAATACTCCAAATGTAACATTACTAAAGTGTTATACAGGTGCAACATGATTTGCCATCTTGTGTACTCAATGCTCCAACCAATGAAGGCAAGCATGCCATATACTTTCTTTACCAAATTACCAACTTTCTTTGCCACTTTCAGGGACAAAACTTCCAGTGCAGAACACAAAAGAAACTGTGAAATGATATTTGTGATGTCTAACCATTTTCAATGCTTGAAATGAGCAGATGAAAAGTTAAGTTTCTTGGCAAGTGTAATTCTTTAGATTTTTCTCAGACATATGTGTGCACATAGTTTACTTTCGGATAGATATACCATCCACAGTGATGTGATTTTAAAGATAATTATCTTTAACACGTAAATGAGGACAACAAGGTGATAATGGGGACTGATAAAGTAGTCATAGAGTGGACGTTTCCTCTTATGGAGCAATCTACAACAAAGATCATAGTTTTAGACCAAGGAGAGGTAGGCAAATTTAAAACAGAGATGGGGAGGAATTACTTCTCCCAAAAAACTGTGAATCTAGGAGTTCACTACCCAAGATTGCAGTGGATGCCAGCACACTGAATAAATTTAAGGAGGAGATAGACATATTTTAAATAGTGAGAGAAAGTGAGGTCTGCAGACGCTGGAGATCAGAGTCAAAAAATGTGGCGTTGGAAAAGCACAGCAGGTCAGGCAGCATCCGAGGAGCAGGAGGATCAGAAATGTGATGAAGGGCTAATGCCCGAAACGTCGATTTTCTTGCTCCTCCGATGCTGCCTGAGATGCTGTGCTTTACCAACGCCATATTTTAATTAGTAATGTGTTAAAGGGTTATGAGGAGCGGGCAGGAAAATCGAGTTAAGAGCAAGATGCGGTCTGCTATGATTGTAATAAATGGTGGAGCAAACACAATGGGCTGAATGGCCTATTCCTGCTCCTAGTTCTTATGTAATTCAACCTATGATAGCACTGCAGGAGCAGACACAATGCAGTTTATGGAAGGGATCTTTCAAACCTCCTTAAAATTAAGATACTGTCACACTTAATAAAGGGTACGTTTGAATGGTCAAAACATAGCATAGGAAAACAATGGTCTGAAGTCACACTCTGAAATTATGACCAACACATATTTTAAGTCAGAATTGTACACATTTATCAAGTTTCTTTGCTTGAAAATGTACAATAAATCTCACAGTTTTACGGGAAAATTGGTTAAAAAGCACAAAGGACTGCTACTAATAAAAAGATACACTTCTTGACAAGGTTTTGTGGAACCTACCAGTATAAGATCTTCCATCGCCAAAGGCAGACCCCAAAACACTGCATCACAATCTCCACCACATGATTTGGAGATAAGTCAAGGAGGCAAATTCAAGATCTACTCCAACTGGAACATGGATGAATCCCCATGCTGTTGGCACCAATCTGATCCTGAATATCCGTCCAGCAATTTCCAAACTGCACACCCCAAGGTGTCCAAGATGCTGTGGCAACATGCACTTTTACAAGCATAGAGTCATAGAGATGTACAGCATGGAAACAGACCCTTCGGTTCAACCCATCCATGCCGACCAGATATTCCAACCCAATCTAGTCCCACCTGCCAGCACCCTGCCCATATCCCTCCAAACCCTTCCCATTCATATACCCATCCAAATGCCTCTTAAATGTTGCAATTGTACCAGACTCCACCACTTCCTCTGGCAGCTCACTCTGAAGTCTAATCTGAATACTGATTGCAGATGCTCCAATTCTTTTCCTATCACATGATTTTTCAGGAATAATCTTCCCTGCTGTTACCCACTTGCCACCAATGTATGTTGAAAGGATGTGCAGATTGATATTCAACCTGTTTGGCATTATTATGAACGCGCCTTCCTTGCGCATGGTATTGGGGTCAAAGTACTAACTTGGATTGAATGTTGGTTGGCTGATAGGAAACAAAGAGTAGTGATAAACGGCTCCATTTCGGAATGGCAGACAGTGACCAGTGGGGTACTGCAGGGATCAGTACTGGGACCGCAGCTTTTTACAATATATGTTAATGATATAGAAGATGGTATTAGTAATAACATTAGCAAATTTGCTGATGATACTAAGCTGGGTGGCAGGGTGAAATGTGATGAGGATGTTAGGAGATTACAGGGAGACCTGGACAAGTTAGGTGAGTGGTCAGATGCATGACAGATGCAGTTTAATGTGGATAAATGTATGGTTATCCACTTTGGTGGCAAGAACAGGAAGGCAGATTGCTACCTAAATGGAATAATTTAGGTAAAGGGGCAGTACAGAGAGATCTGGGTGTTCTTGTACACCAGTCAATGAAGGCAAGCATGCAGGTACAGCATGTAGTGAAGAAGGCTAATAGCATGCTGGCCTTCATAACAAGAGGGATTGAGTATAGAAGCAAAGAGGTTCTTCTGCAGCTGTACAGGGCCCTGGTGAGACCACACCTGGAGTACTGTGTGCAGTTCTGGTCACCAAATTTGAGGAAAGACATTCTGGTTATTGAGGGAGTGCAGCGTTGATTCACGAGGTCAATTCCTGGAATGGCAGGATTACCTTACACTGAAAGATTGGAGCGACTGGGCTTGTATACCCTTGAATTTAGAAGACTGAGAGGGGATATGATTGAGACATAAGATTATTAAAAGATTGGACACTCTGGAGGCAGGAAACATGTTTCCGCTGATGGGTGAGTGCCGAAACAGAGGACACAGCTTAAAAATATGGGGTAGACCATTTAGGACAGAGATGAGGAGAAACTTCTTCACCCAGAGAGTGGTGGCTGTGTGGAATGCTCTGCCCCAGAGGGCAGTGGAGGCCTAGTCTCTGGATTCATTTAAGAAAGAGTTGGATAGAGCTCTCAAAGATTGTGGAATCAAGGGTTATGGAGATAAGGCAGGAACAGGATACGGATTAAGGATGATCAGCCATAAGCATATTGAATGGTGGTGCAGGCTCGAAGGGCAGAATGGCCTACTCCTGCACCTATTGTCTATTGACTATTAGGTCACAGAGCTTTCGGGAGCCTTGACACTATCCATTGCACCCAAACGCCTCTAGCACAAGAAACTCGTCCTAAAAGGATGAATCAATCTACTGCTGGAGTAGCAATTATTGAGTGAGGCAAGGATTAAAGCAGTAATATCATAACTGATTGCGCACCTTTTTGAAGCTGTCACTTTGCAGTGAAAGTTCATAAATAGGCTAGGGCTGTTTTCCCTGGAGCATCGGACGCTAAGAAGTGATCTTACAGAGGTTTATAAAATCATGAGGGGCATGGATAGGGTAAATAGACAAGGTCTTTTCCGTGAGGTGGGGAGTCCAGAACTAGAGGGCATAGGTTTAAGGGGAGAGGGGAAAGATATAAAAGAAACTTAAGGGGCAACGTTTTCATGCAGAGGGTGGTGCTTGTGTGGAAAGGGCTGCCAGAGGAATTGATAGAGGCTAGCACAATTACAATATTTAATAAGCATGTGGATTGGTATATGAATCGGAATGATTTGGAGGGATATGGGATGGGTACTGGCAGGTGGGACTAGATTGGGTTGGGATATCTAGTCAGCATGGACGAGTTGGACCAAAGGGTTTGTTTCCATGCTGTACACCTCTATGACTATAAGATATAGGAACAATTAGACCATTTGGCCCATCAAGGTTTCTCTGCCATTTGATCATGGCTGAAATGTTTCTCAACATTGTTACCATAGCTCCAGAGGACCATACCTCTCTTATTAGCCACAAATAGTTAATTAATGCTCAGTTTAACCTGAGGGTCACCACAGCTCAGGCAAGGGACACTGGTACAAGATTTGAACCAAGTATTGGTTTCATTTTGCATTGCAAAACAGCCATTCAGCCAACTGAGCTCAGAGACTCCCCCCTGCCCCCCTCCCTTAGTCCATACTAACTCACTGGGACACAGTTACTACCAAACAAATGACACTACATGGAACTGTGGAGTCCCTGTTTATTGAGAAAAAATGGCTGCACAAGCAACAGAGGCAGTTGTTTTGGAAAAACACCAAATGTAGGTTTACTGGTGTAATTAATTGTACAGGATTTCTGTTTAGTCAACATGGCAAGTAGCAGAAACAGTACTTGTTATGTAACTATCCAAGACCCTGTTTATTCAGCAGAGTAAGGGTTCAAGAGCTAGAGATAGTATTTGTTGTACTAACTGTATAGTGTTGCTGTTCAATCCAAAGGGAAGGATCAATCAATGGTCTGTATTTGCTTGTGTTACACAAAATCGACATTGATTCTTCTGTAAACATCTGGAACTTGAGCCAAATTAAATAAGTCAGATTTTTCCATGAATTCTACCTCATTTTTATTTATGTTGTAATCCACAAGAAAGTGATGTTAAAAAAATTGCCATTTCAGATAAACCTTTTGCTATTTGTTAATTTAGTTGCAAGTGCTTTATTAGCCATTTAGTTCACTGCAGTGCAGCCTAAGACAGAGATGAAGGTTTCCCCTTTTAGTTTGAAGCCAGTTTCAAAAACTGGCAAGTGCCATTTCCTTTGACAAGTGATGTTCTTTTTTAGAAGGACTTACTTTTCTACAGTACAGTGCACCTTTGATTGAGCACTAACAAATATAGCAAAAGCTTTTACTTTTCTTTAAAAAGAAGTCCGGCAGTCTACTCTCCCAAATGACACACCACCCTCAATCAAGACGATAAAACGGCAATATCTGCCCATTGAGTTAGACCGAAGGATCTAATTCTGTGTGACTCTATGACTATGTGCCCTTCTGTTATTTAAATCGCCATTAAGAAGCTTACAAAACAGACAGAAAACCAGTATTCAGACCACTGAAGTGCTGTTTCCTCTTTGCTTCATGCTTCCATAAAATACCTTGCTGTATCCACCCACTAACTTTGTGTGATTAGTGCACAAGTAACTCAAACCCCTCTGGATCTTTCACATTTTGAAACAAATTCTAATTTCCATTCATCATACCAAAGTGAATAAACCCATATTTCTGCACATTATACTCCACTCAGTCACCATCTAGCCTAATCACATAACCAAGTCTATACCTCTTTGTAACCTCCCTGTGTCCTCCACACAGTTTACTCGACCACCCAGCTTTGTATGGTCAACAAACCTGGCTGGAATACATTCTATTGTCTCATCAATGTCAATCACATAAATTATAAGTAGTAGATATCAACAGTAGTTCTTGTGAAATGCTAAGGGATATCACTTGGCCACCTGCGAGGAGAAGGGATCATTTGGCAAAACATGCAATGGAAATTACACAAAGTATATAAGTAATCATAATTCACTAACTGCTATAGTTGGCTTTGATGAACGTCGGGGACGATGATTGAGAAGAATATCAACTGCACCAACAACCTCAGAGTTAATTGCCACAAGCAGAGCATCCGTGGTCTAGAATGAATGAAAAAGTTACTCAACGTTTTAAAATTTATGTTTAAAACAATTACTGTAAAAAACATTTAAGCAACAATAAATATTGGAACCTGGCAGCCATGGTCCAAGAGAAGCTGCAGGATATCCAGATTCTCATTTTCAATGGCAATGGTAACTGCATTTCTCCCCAGAACATCGACACAATTTATATTCAGCTCACTGAATTTCTCATCGAGCAGCTTTTTGACCATGTAATTATCTCCTGAAGTGTACAAAAGTCACAAATGTTAAAAATTTATATCGTAAAAAAACTCTATATAGCACTAAAATAAAACATAGGCATTGCCTGGTGGTATAATCGCGAGACTATTAATCCCGGACCGAGGAAATGTTTTGGCAACCTAGATTCAAATCCTGCCATGACAAACAGTGGAATCTGAATTCAAAAATAATCTGGAAATAGGAAGTTAATGATGACCATGAAACCACTAATGATTGCCTGCAGAAAAAAAAACCTCATCTGGTTCACTAATATCCTTTTGGAAAGGATGTCTGCCATCCTTAACTGGTTTGGCCTTCTCCAGACTCACAGCAATGTGGTTGACTGTTAACTGCCCTCTGGGTAATAAATGCTAGTCCAGCCACTGATGCCCACATCCCATGAATGAATTTTTTTAAAACAAAAAATAGGAGACATAGGCCACCCAGCCCTACCAGTCTGCACTATATTCAGTATCAGAAGTCACAATTTCTGACTTCACCTAATGAAGTCAGAATGCTCCAAAGCTTGTGATTTCAAATAAACCTGTTGGACTATAACCTGTGACTTCTGACTTTGCCCACCCCAGTCCAACACCAGCACTTCCTCATCATGGCTACCATCGACACAAACTGATGGGTCAAAGTGGAGGATCTTCAAAAAGATCATGCATA
The DNA here is from genome assembly GCF_037043375.1 of Chiloscyllium plagiosum. Classification (NCBI taxonomy): domain Eukaryota; kingdom Metazoa; phylum Chordata; class Chondrichthyes; order Orectolobiformes; family Hemiscylliidae; genus Chiloscyllium; species Chiloscyllium plagiosum. The sequence continues at coordinate 7,299,029 of NW_028270151.1, read as the reverse complement.
TCGATGACCTCTTCCAACGAAGGTCCAGCCCTCCGAAAGTTTGCGATTTCAAATAAACCTGGTGGACTATAACCTAGTGTCATGTGACTTCTGATTTTGTCCACCCCAGTCCAACACAAGCACCTCCACATCACCCCAGTCCAACACAAGCACCTCCACATCACATTCAGTATGATTGTGGTTGATCAACCAACTCAATGTCCAGCTCCTGTCATCTCCCAGTGCATTTTCAATAATTTTGGATGATGTTAAGGGCAGATAATGAGACATAAGTGCTACAGAGTGGAATATAAAACTGTTATCTTTGAAAACTGCATCTAACAATTAGAAGTTCCAAAGTCTGCCTGATTACCCACTACCTGCATCCACTTATCGCCTTCCCACCTACCATCCCCCAGCCCCATTCCCCACCCATCTATTTATCTCTCAACCCCTTCCCCTCCACATTCCTGAAGAGCTTATGCCCAAAACATCAACATTCCTGCTCTTCGGATGCTGCCCGACCTGCTGTGCTTTTCTACCACATTTTTTTGACTCGGACTCTCCAGCATCTGCAGTCCTCACTTTCTCCTGACAGCAAGTCTGGATGAGCTGAGTATTAGAGATTAAATACAACGCAGATTGTTTCCCTGGGAATAAAGTGCAAGGTGCTTATACTTAAGACTTAGTGGCAGCAATCGGTCTTCACCTGGGGGCATCACAGTAGCTCAGTGGTTAACACTGTTGCCTCACTGTGACCTAAGTTCGATTCCAGCCTCAGACAACTGTCTATGTGGGGTTTAGACATTCTCCCTGTGCCAATTCTCCCACAATCCAAAAGATGTGCAGGTTAGGGGGACTGGCTGTGCTACATTGTCCATAGTGTCCATGGATGTGCAGGCTAGGTGGATAAGCCATGGGAAATTTCGAGTTACAGGGATAGAGTAATGCTCTTCAGAGGGTAGTGTGGGCTCAATGGGCTGCTTCCACACTGTGGAGATTCTATGAACTGTGTGCTTCAAATTGTCCATTTACCAGCAAGTTTGAAAGGAAGATGGGGTCCCTGAAATAGCTAATCAGCATCTCTACCTAGATACAAGGCCCATTTGAATCACAGTTCCAGAGTGATAGGCTTTGACATGGGAAGGGTATTGAGAAAGTCATTGTGATAGTAGGTTCCTGAACTTTCTAAAGTAACACATGCAATCCAGTCTGGCAGGATGGCGGGGAGAGAGAGATAGAGAGAAAAGGTAGAAGCCAAAGATGTCCAAGATTCATAGCTGAAATGTGGGTGGAAACTCATCTCCAGATTGAAATCACCAGTTTTGCTCTGTTAAAACAAAGCTGAAAGATTTACCTAACTAGCGGTAGACAGAGAAGCTCAAGTAGTTCTCTCACCATAAAGGGCAGTTTTGGAGTTAGAAGTTACCAGACTGAGAAAGAAAAGGACATAAACCTTCAGGAGATAAGAATCATTCTGTTCTGGTTCTGGGAGAATCAAATGCCTACTTATAGAGTCATAGAGATGTACAGCATGGAAACAGACCCTTTGGTCCAACCTGTCCACACCGACCAGATATCCCAACCCAATCTAAGGACAGTGTAGCACATATCTGTGAAGTGTGTTTTCTTGGTGTGTCAAATATAAAAAGGGGATATTCCACTGCATGATTTCAACTATAAGTTGCATACAAAGATTATATTTTGCTGGAGTGATTTTTATCTTGCTATCAGAATGGTGTTAACACATGAAACCTTGTTTTGTCTTGCTTCTAGCTATCAACTGGAAATTTGAATTTCTTTTTAAAAGTTTCCAGTCTCTGGAGATGGAACTAACACATTCCAATTAATGGAATCCTTCATGGATATTCCTTCTTTCAAACATTTTGCCACATCAAAAGGCTTGCAATAAATGCAAGCTGTTGTTAGTTTGCATGCATGAAGTTTGAATCTAAATATTGACACCAGCTCCATGACTAACTCATGAGAGACTATAATCCATGTAAGATGGTGACATTTTCAACACTTTATTACAATCCAGGTACGTACAATTAGCTTTACCTTTAAAGAGGAATACAAACTCATTTTAGCCACAAAACTTCACATTCTTAAAAACACAAACTTTATTGGATATTGAACAAATTAAATAAAGGAAGTACAATTCAGTTAACAATCCAGCTTATGCTGAGATATGCTCAACCACTAGGTTTACTTCTTACCTCCCCAGAGAATTCTCTTTTATGATACATCACCTAACAAGTTATTTACTTCAATAGGAAACATTCATAGCCCTTTGAAAACATTTTTTTTTTTTAAGTTCCCCTCAGCTCTAGCTATTCTCAGGAAGTAAAATCTACCATGCCATCTCTCAACTGTGAATGCCTCACTCCTTTCTGTTCTGTTCCGGTTCGTTTTCGATATTTCCAAGCAAACCTGTTGGCTCATTTTGCTGCCACAAGACTCAGTCAGGGCTATTGTACATACTTCCATTAGTTTCAAAGTTACCAATCTTCAAACTTCTGTTCCCTCACAAACTTCTAACTGAGATTAAGTCTCATATATATTCCATGTGATGAACAATGTTTTTTTTTGTTTGATTTACAGTGGAGGCCTAGTGAATGGTCATTTATTTTGGCTATTTCTTAGTGAGCACATAAGGTCTAACTGCAGCTATTGAGATTGGATGGTTATGTGTCCCTTGATATAGCTTCAAAAACAGATGCTGGAAGTCAGAGTCGATAATACGTTAGCTAGAAAGGCATAGCAGGTCAGGCAGCATCAGAGGAGTAGGAAAGTCAACATTTCAGGTAGAGACCATTCATTGAGACTCAGCTATATTTTTGATTTTTTACAAATTGGGAGTGCCTTTTTAAAAATATTTTCCCTTTCATTTTGTTTTCAATTAGGTAATGCATTGTTTCTTGCTCTCCGTGTCTCCTATTCTGACTTTTAAGTGTTAAAAATATTAGCTGGCCCTTGGATGAAGAATAACACATATTCAGGGGTGGAGATTTCAGTTACGCACTTTCATGAGACAAAATACATCAACTCCAGAGCCACAGATGTCTTTGATATATATAGGTCAGGACATCTATGAGGTACTGGCATCTAGGGTGTAGGAGTTGTCTTATTTCCTTTCCGTCTCTGCAACTGCACTGCTTCATCATTAAAGGGTTTGGATCAAAGCTCGATGCAGTTTGAACGGCTGGTAGGTAACTCTTCCCAATCACTAATGTCAATGCAGCATTCTTCTAGGAGGGCTTTAGAGTAACTTAAGCATTTTCACTGTGCTCCCCAGAACACACTATATTTAAAGTTAAAAATCACACAACACCAGGTTATAGTCCAATAGGTTTAATTGGAAGCACTAGCTTTTGGAGTGCTGATCTTTCATCAGGTGATTGGGAAGTATAAGATTGTAAGACACAGAATTTATAGCAAATGTTTACACGTCTAGCAGTGTCTACTATGACAGAGTTGTATGGAGTTGTCCTGAAAGCCAGGCAGTTTGCTATAAATAATGATCTATTTGATTAGATTAGATTACTTACAGTGTGGAAACAGGCCCTTCCGCCCAACAAGTCCACACCGACCCATTCCCCTACATTTACCCCTTCACCTGTTTGAGGTTTGGTAGTTCTTTAAAGACGAGCAACAACTGACAACTTCTGAGCACCGTCCTACAACTCATCCGCTTTATCCTCAATTACAATGTCTTCACCTTTGACAACAGGTTCTTCATCCAGACACACGGTTCAACCACGGGGACCAAGTTGACATATTGGGGTACAAATATCTTCAGGCACAAGTCTGAACAAGACTTCTTCTCGACGTAGGACCTCCAACCAAAACTATACACCAGGTAGATCAATGACATTTTCTTCCTCTGGACCCATGGCGAGGAGTCACTGATAAAACTACACAGTGATATCAACAAGTTTCATCCCACCATCAAACTCACAATGGACTACTCTCTACTGTCTCATTCTTGGACTCATGTATCTCCATCAAGGATGGGCACCTCACTCTACCGCAAACCTCCAGATAACCTCACAATGCTACACTTGTCCAGCTTCCACCCAAAACATATTAAAACAGCCAGCCCCTATGGACAAGCCCTATGCATACACAGAATCTGTTCAGATGAGGAGGAACGTGACGAGCACCTGGTCGTACTCAGGGGTGCTATCATAAGAACACGGTACGATATGCAACTCATCGACCGCCAGTTCCGACGTGCCACAGCGAGGAACCGCAATGACCTCCTCAGGAGACAGACACGTGCTGCAACTAACAGGATACCCTTTGTTGTGCAGTACTTCCCAGGAGCCGAAAAACTACGCCATGTTCTTCGCAGCCTGCAACACATCATCAATGAGGATGAGCCCCTCGCCAAGACCTTCCCCACGCTTCCACTTTTCACATTTAAACAATGACCAAACCTCAAACAGATCATTGTACGTGGTAAACTATCTCATATGCTGCAGGTAAGGATGTCCTGAGGCATGGTACATAGCAGAAACTGAGCAGAGGCTACGGCTATGGATGAATGGGCACTGCACAACAATGAACAGACAGGAGTGTTCTCTCCCAGTTGGAGGGCACTTCAGTGGTCCAGGACATTCGACCTTGGACCTTTGGGTTACCATCCTCCAAGGCAGACTTCAAGACAGGCAGCAGCGATAGCAGAGACTGATAGCTAAGTCGGGTACCCATAGGAATGGCTTCAACCTGGACGTTGGGTTCATGTCACACTACAAGTGACCCCATTGCACTCCACCCACACACACACAATGCAAGTTTGTGGGGTGAATTTGTACTTGCACAGTTACATTGTACTTTGCTCATAAACTGTATGAATCCATGTAAGATTCTGTTAATTCATTTTTTAGATTAGAATCAGTCTAAACATTATGGCACAGACGACAGCACAGAGCGGTGCTAATACCCAATACATTGTCTGGGCTGACACCAATTATTAAAGTTCACTTGAGAATGTAACTTTTTTAAAAAAGGTTTTGTGATTTACATATGAAAAAAGTGAAACTAACATGGTCATTCTAACAGATGAGAGACTTAACAAGCAATCATGGTATTTTTCAATGTATAATGTCAGTTACATCACACTGTAAACTTTTGCTATAAATTCTGTGTCTTACAATCTTATACTCCATAACCACCTGATGAAGGTGCAGCCCTCTGAAAGCTAGTGTTTCCAATTAACCTGGTGTTGTGTGATTTTTAATTTTGTACACCCTAGTCCAACTTTGGCATCTCCATATCATGACTATATTTAAGAGTTGAGATGCAGCAGGGGAGATACTTTTCAGCCATCCAAACAGTATTTATCACAGCTGATTTTCTTTGTATGTTTGTCAAGCTGGCTCTCCCACTGAATCCGGAGAACAAAGTGGAGGCAATGCCTGTATAATCTCTTTAGGGCTGTCATATGTTACTGTTAGCCCATGTCTCATTGCAGTATAGGAGTAATTAGATAGGGTAATTAGATAGTGAAAGACTTTTTCCTAGGATGATGACATCAGCTTGTAGAAGAGGGCATAACTACAAATTGAGGGGTGATAGAATTAAGACAGATGTCAGAGGCAGGTTCTTTACGCAGAGAGTGGCAAGGGTGTGGAATGCCCTACCTGTTAATGTAGTCAACTCAGCCACATTAGGGAGATTTAAACAATCCTTAGATAAGCACATGGATGATTTTGGGATAGTGTAGGGGGACGAGATGAGAATAGTTCACAGGTCAGTGCAACATCGAGAGCCAAAGGGCCTCTGGGCTGTATTGTTCTATGTTCTATGAGTACTGTTAGAATGGCCACTTGGGCTTTTGTTGACCCAGAAAGAATGCTATTGTCAAATGCTCAAGGCAATCGTTTGTAAAAGGCAGGTGATCAAGTGTTGGATCCCATAGTTAATTTTGAGCGAGGTAGCTAGCAAGGCATAGGAAGATTGCAACATATTCTCTTTCAATATAAATGGGAGGACAAAGTTTGATTGACCAGGACTGGGCTGATATGATTCCAACTGTTTTGAGTTGGTGATTTGAAACAGACACTTTAAAAAGTCTGAACTAGTGTCAAGAATGGCTGTGTGATAGCCCTCATATGATTGAGGGCTGGTGTGTGTGTGTGTGTGGTATATATGCGCGCACAGCAGGCTGTAAATACCCTGACTTAAATACAGGCAAAAGATTTCCAGTAGATAAGTTAAGACATGTGACTTCCAAGCATCCTAATGACGTTTTCAAGTTCAGAAACCACTCATTTCTTTTCAAATGAACCAATATCCACGATCCTTTCAATATATTCTCAAAACGTTGGCAGTTTACAATCTGTCTTAACATTTTATTAATAAATTTACTATTCATTTTGTGAATGATATTTTATCTAATAGGAATAGGCCATTCAATCCACACTTGCTGCTTCTAATTATTGAAGTCTGCATTCAGCACTAATTTTATTCAAGCATCACGTTTAATTTCTGCGCATTTTCCAAGTCACACTTTGCAGAAAAAAAAGTACCCTTTTAGCAGGAGTCATGTTAGGGACAAGGGCTAATACCTATAAATAAATGAACAACTAAATAGTTAAAGTAATGAGTTACTGGTGGGAATATAGAACTCATTGTACCAGAATGACAGAGAGAGAGAGAGAGAGAGAGAGAGAGAGATATTTTTTGAGCCAACTCATTTGTACACCCAAGTGTGACACCTGAAAAACTGCTACAGCTTTTCTCTTGAATAGCCTCTGAATTCTTAACGATTTCTGAATAAACTGCATCTGCAAAGGTTCCAGTGACACTGGCACGTGTTAGTGATGTGTGTGCCCACACACCACACCAGGACGCCAAATGAAAGCCATCTTGAACATCTGAAACTTTATCCTTCTATTGTCCCTTTCCCCACCCCAGCAAGAACTTTAATAAAGAAACTTGATTGATTTTTAACTTTTTCTAAACTCAATATAAGTATATATATACTTGGCCACATTGGTAAGTGAACAAAGCGTTTAAATTCATGTTATGACCAGTAGAATGGTGGAAAAAGAGAGACAGTGATTGCAACAAAATAAAATTAGAACGCACAGAAACAACCAACAAATGAGGAGGAAATGGTACCAAACAGAGTGCTAAATTAATCACTCCAAATAGTCCTCACAGATTCTTTCAGCTGTAATCTTGAACTCTACTATTATTGATACACAAATTACTGGAAAAAAATCTAAATAAAAACAATGACAAATACGACACAAAATAAACACAGCACTGAAACAGCCATTATGTGTCTAAAAGATTTCCTTTTGAAGATCTGGTGTCACACTTAGGAAAATAGAATGAGATTCTGGGCTTTATCACCCTTCATTGAAGAAAAACAAGATGACAGTTTTGATAGTTCACAGTCCACATTTGTGCCTCAGTGAATGAGTTGCAAGGTGGATGCAGAGATGTTGCAGTGTGATTTGGACAGGCCGATTGAGTAGGCAAAAGCATGGCAATGCATGTGTATAAATGTTACGTTATCTGTCTTGGAAGAAAAAATAACAAGGCAGATAATTATTTGAATGGCTGTAAATTGAGAGACAAGAATATTCAATGAGATGTGGGTGTTCTCATGCAAAGTTTACTGGAAGTATGCATGCAGGTGCAGCAGGTAAACTGTATGCTGGCCTTCATAGTGAGAAAATTTGAGTACAGGAACAATTATTCAGGGCATTGGTAAGGCCACTCCTCGAGAAAGATGTGCAGTTTCTTGTCTCCCTGTCTGAGGAACGAAGTTCTTCCTAAAGAGGGAGTGCAGTGAAGATTTACCAGATTGACTTCTGGGATGGCAGGACTGACTTATGAGGAGAGCGCAAATTGGTTAAGATTGTATATATTGGAGTTTAGAAGAATGAGGGGTATCTTGTAGAAACATACAAAATTCTAACTGAATAGACATATCGAAAGATGTCCAGACAACAAGTCATAGTTAAGGATAATAGGTAATATTTTTCGGACTGAGGTGAGGGAAAACATCTTCACCAAGAAAGTTCCGAGACTGAGGAATTCACTGCTACAGAAAGTGGTGGAGGCCAAAATGTTGTGTGTTTTCAAGAAGGAGGTAGATATAGCTCTTGTGGCTAAACGGACCTCAGTGGTGGGCAAGTTGTTGGAGGGAATCCTGAGGGACAGGATGTAATGTATTTGGAAAGGCAAGGACTGATTAGGGATAGTCAACATGACTTTGTGCATGGGAAATCATGTCTCACAAACTTGATTGAGTTTTTGGAAGAAGTAACAGAAGATTGATGAGGGCAGAGCAGTAGATGCGATCCATATGGACTTCAGTAAGGCGTTCGACAAGGTTCCCCATGGGAGACTGATTAGCAAGGTTAGATATCATGGAATACAGGCAGAACTAGCCATTTGGATACAGAACTGGCTCAAAGGTAGAAGACAGAGGGTGGTGGTGGAGGGTTGTTTTTCCAGACTGGAGGCCTGTGACCAGTGGAGTACCACAAGGATTGGTGCTGGGTCCTCTACTTTTTGTCATTTACATAAATGATTTGGATTTGAGCATATGAGGTACAGTTAGTAAGTTTGCAGAGGACACCAAAATTGGAGGGATAGTGGACAGCAAAGAAGGTTACCTTAGATTACAACAGGATCCTGATCAGATGGGCCAATGGGCTGAGAAGTGGCAGATGGAGTTTAATTCATATAAATGTGAGGTGCTGTATTTTGGGAAAGCAAATCTTAACAGGACTTATACACTTAATGGTAAGGTCCTTGGGAGTATTGCTGAACAGAGAGTGCAGGTTCATAGCTCCTTGAAAGTGGAGTCGCAAGTAGATAGGATAGTGAAGAAGGCATTTGGTATGCTTTCCTTTATTGGTCAGAGTACTGAGTACAGGAGTTGGGAGGTCATGTTGCGGCTGTACAGGACATTGGTTAGGCCACTGTTGGAATACTGCGTGCAATTCTGGTCTCTTTCCTATCGGAAAGATGTGGAAGTCCAGAACTAGAGGGCACAAGTTGAGAGTGAGAGGGGAAAGATATAAAAGAGGCCTAAGGGGCAACTTTTTCATGCAGAGGGTGGTACGTATATGGAATGAGCTGCCACAGGATGTGGTGTAGGCTGGTACAATTGCAACATTCAAGAGGCATTTGGACGGGTATATGAATAGGAAGGGTTTGGAGGGATATGGGCTGGGTGCTGGCAGGTGGAACTAGATTGGGTTGGGATATCTGGTCGGCATGGGCAGGTTGGACCGAAAGGTCTGTTTCTATGCTGTTCATTTCTATGAAGAAGGGCTTCCTGAAGAAGGGCTTATGCCCGAAACGTCGATTCTCCTGTTCCCTGGATGCTGCCTGACCTGCTGCGCTTTTCCAGCAACACATTTCCAGTTCATTTCTATGACTCTACGAGCAAGGGATTATTGGGGAGGGGGGGGGGGGGGGTAGGGAATAGGACTGGATGAAGGTAATGAGCTCAATGATCAGCCATGATTATCTTGAATAGCAGGGCATGCTCAAGGGGTCAAACAGCTGACATCTGTTCCTACCTTCTGTGTTTCTATGTAAGCCCAGAGCTTGGCAAATTAAGGACTTCATAGCCTATATTTTTAAAATTTGCAGATGTCTCCAGCATTAATGGAACTTCCGCTCACCTAAGTTTTAATCTCTTGACCACAGTTAAAAAATCTAAATTGACACAACGCTTCCTGAAGAAGGGCTTATGCCCGAAACATCAATTCTCCTGTTCCCTGGATGCTGCCTGACCTGCTGCGCTTCTCCAGCAACACATTTTCAGCTCTGATCTCCAGCATCTGCAGACCTCACTTTCTCCTCCATTAATAACACAGGGAATATTCTTATACTACCACAACAGCTACCAGCGACAAGGTCAATGAGGTAGATTACACTGACAAGATCCCTTCCAAGCCACACACCGTTCTGACTTGGAACTACAACACACTGGTCCTTCACTGTGGCAGAGCAATACTCTGCAATTTTTTACCCACAGCATGTGGGTGTAGCTACAGCAAGTGAACTACAGTGGCTAGAGAAAACAGCTCACCACCACCACTTATTAAGGCCAATTAGAGATAGGCAACAAATATTGGCTTAGTCACCAACACTCACATCCAATGAAAGTATAAGAAAAAATACAGTTGAAACTTTATTGCTGGAACAGCACAGCAGGTCAGGCAGCATCCAGGGAACAGGAGATTCGACGTTTCGGGCACAGGCCCTTCTTCAGGAATCAGGCCTGTGCCCGAAACGTCGAATCTCCTGTTCCCTGGATGCTGCCTGACCTGCTGTGCTGTTCCATCAATAAAGTTTCAACTTTGATCTCCAGCATCTGCAGACCTCACTTTCTCCTCTAAGAAAAAATACAATCTTCTTGGATTATCACATAATTGGAAACCTACAATAAGGAAACATTATTTATTTTCTCATTAAAAATTGAGGTAAGCTATACCCAGAGATACGAGGTCAAATCACGCCACTGTAATTAAGAACTTGCAAGATCAAAAGAAAGTCAGCAATTCACCAGCTGCATAATCTGATTAATATTGTTGGCTCCCTATGAATAACAGGGAACCGAAATTCAGTTGCTGACCATTTAAAGTTCTTTTGGTAAGATGTGTTTTTTCACAATGCATTCAACCAGCTGGGTGATTTCTGAAGTCAGAAAGAAAATACTGTGAATACTGGGAATCCAAAATAAAAACAGAAAAATGTTGGTCTGGCAGCGCCAGTATACACAGATTTAGGCCTAATGAATCTTCTTCAGAGTCATTCCTCTTTAGACAGCACTGTGGATCTACCTACAGCAAATGGATTGGAGTAGTTCTAGAAGGCAGCACACCAGCACCTTCTCAAGGTGGAATGGACAACAAGTGCTGGCCCAGCCAGCAAAACTCCCATCCTGTGAAGGAATAAAGAAAGAACAAAATTTCTGAAGTCAGCTATGAATTAATGGATTTGGAAAATATATATACTGACAGATATCCTTCCCAAGAAAACAGTAATGAACCAAATTATCAATTGTTTAACTGATATAATTGCAATACGGAGGTTAATTTTACATTCCAGATTTACATTCCATGACAGGATTTGAGCCCAGTGCAATACCAATGAAATTCCAAGTTCAGTGGACATTGCCATTTCTAGACACAAAGCGTGGTAGAGGTTTAAAACTCTCTTCTACAAACGGCAATGGACGCTAGATCGTTTGTTAATTTTAAATCAGAGATAGATTTTTTTTAATTAAGTTAAGGCATTAAGGGGTTTGTGTCAAAGGCATGCAACATAGAGATAGGCTTCAGATCTGGATGGTGAAACAGACCTGAGAGTCTGAACAGCCCATTCTTCGTATATCTCTAATAAAACAGTGAGATTCCAAGTTCAGTGACATTGCCAACCTTCCATCGTCCCACAATGATAAACCATAAATTTATTTATTAAGTCATCTATACCATTCAGTTGGAAGACAGTTGGGTCATTTGGTCTTTATGATTCAGTTACTGCGAACAAAAACAGTCCTAAAACGCACATAACTCACACATTGCCTTTACATAAACACTGGCAGAAAATATTCTCTCCGACCCACTATTCTCTATGTTAAATCCACAATTCATCATTGGAAATGACTTCTGACTATAAACAATTCTGGTGGTTGCAGAATTTCCAAAAAGCTTTTATCTTTGGCCTTGATATGTGTGCGCACGCCTTGTTTACCATCTCCAATTTTGTCACATGCTATGGCAGCAGGAAGTGGCTGGGGTTGTGGTCAAAGTTTATCAGAATGAAAAATAAAACAGAAAAAATTGTTTTTTTCCCTCTTGACCAATCTCTTAGAAATTGGAAAAGTGGGCAGCACGGTGGCACAGTGGTTAGCACTGCTGCCTCACAGCGCCAGAGACCCGGGTTCAATTCCTGCCTCAGGTGACTGACTGTGTGGAGTTTGCATGTTCTCCCCATGTCTGTGTGGGTTTCCTCCGGGTGCTCCGGTTTCCTCCCACAGTCCAAAGATGTGCAGGTCAGGTGAATTGGCCATGCTAAATTGCCCGTAGTGTTAGGTAAGGGGTAAATGTAGGGGTATGGGTGGGTTGCGTTTCGGCGGGTCGGTGTGGACTTGTTGGGCCGAAGGGCCCGTTTCCACACTGTAATCTAATCTAATCAAATGGAAACCACAGGTCAGTAACTCTTTAATGAGTGAGAAAATTACACTTTCACCAACATTTTCCTGAGACAAGGAACTTGATGTCCTCCCTTGGAATCCCACATCCTCCCAAGAGGACAGCTCCCCGTGTGGGTCAAGGAGGACAGAGAGCATTGAGAGTTGGGGTAGTGAGGGAGCAGGTGAGGAGGGAGTGAGAGAGCAGGGGTAGGGAGTGAGAGCAGGGTTGGGAGTGGGGAGTGAGAGCAGGAAGGGTGACTGAGGGGGTGCAAAGGGGTGAATGTGGGGTTGGGGGTGGGGACGGGAGTGGGTGGGGTGCAGGCAGTAAAAGAAGTGTGTGAGTTAGAGTTGATTAGTTGGAGGGATTGGAGTGAGCTGGAGTTCGGTGTTTGAAGGTTTTGGGGACAGTGATGGGTTGGGGGGGGTGGCAAGTTTGAAGCGTTTGGGATGGCGGTGAGGGTGAAGCGTTCAGGGGCGGGGCAGCGAAGTTGAAGGGTCGGGGGGTCGGGGGGGCGGGGGTGAGGGGCTCGCAGGGGCAAAGAGGGTGGGGATGGTGAAGGCTACAGGGGAGGGGAGAGGCGGAAGAGGGTGAAGGGCTCGGGGGTGGGGATGGCAAAGGCTACAGGGGAGGGGCAGAAGAGGGTGAAGGTATCAGGATGCCGGAGGTAAAGAGTTGGGTGAAGGTATCAGGATGCTGGAGGTAAAGAGTTGGGGTATGGATTGGGGGAGGGGAGTTGAGTGAAGAGAAGAATTTGATGGGGGTGAGAGGTAGGGGGTTTGGGGGTGAAGGGTAATCAGGTTTTGGGTAAAGGGGTTTGAAGTGAAGGGTAATGGGACTGGGAGTGAAAGTTGGGGGGGTAGGGTAGGTGAAGATTTTAGGGGATGAAGGGGTTGGGTAATGATGGGTTTGGGGGGTGAAGTGTAAGTGGGTTTGCGGGGTGAAGTGTGGAAGGCAGGGGAGGTGAAGAGGTTAGGGGGTGAAGGGGAAATTGCCGGTTGTTGATACGGCGAGCGTGCCCCATTCCCAAGCGGGCCTTACCTTTCTCACACGCCAGAAGGAAGAGCTTCTCGTCGATGGTGGTCTCCTCCTTGACTTGCCGCACGTCCTTCAATGTCAGGTATTTGTTCGGAGAAGAGGACTCGGTGCTTTGGTAGAGACTGGCCATTGTTCATCCCCCTCGGAGCGGCCAGTACGAGCGGCGGAAAACCGCCCCTCCGCCCGCGCGCCCACTGACCCGCCCCCGGCTCGCGCCTTCCCACTGCCGTGCGCCCGTCACCATTCACCGCCTTTTGTGTCTTTGGTTCATGCCCAGCCCCTGGGAGAAGATGTCTCCCAGTTAAAAAAAACTGAAAAGCAATTTATTATTTTTATTATCGGAGCAAAGCGCTGACGAGACTGCTGCGCGCATGTGCATTCCCGCTATCTCAGTGTCTTCTTTCCGTCGTCGTACTGTAATTTTTCCACAAAAATGAAGGGGGAAATCTCAGAGAAACCTGTAAAATTCCGACAGGACTAGACAGGGTAAATGCAGGAAGGATGTTCCCAATGATCAGGGGTTACCGTGCAAGGACGTGGACTTCGAACATTTCAGACTGAGGTGAGGAGACATGTCTTCACCCAGAGTGGTGAACCTGTGGAATTCTGTACCACCGAAAGCTATTGAGGCCAAAATGTTGACTGTTTTAAAGGAGTGAGTTATAGGTCTCACGATAAAAGGATATGGGGAGAAAGTGGAAGCAGGGTACCGAGTGGCAGGATCATTCATCATCATTAAAATAAATCCATAGAGGCCAGTATCCCATCAACCAGCCACCCTTTATTTACACAAACAGAGTACTTGAAACTGGAAGATTTCCTCGGAGCTTGTCCCCAAATTGAGAAGAATCCCTGAGACTCCTGTTGATATCATTGGCGCTGGTTAACAACCCCAATTGGAAACTCATGCTCAACAAGATTCATCTGACCAACCTCATTCCGATCACTACAATCATATTAATTGGTACAGCAAATTTGAAGGGCCAAATTGTCTACTTTTTTTTTCTGTTTCATTTTTTCTCTCACACTTTTCTTACTTCCTCCTTATTCATGGTTTTTTTTTTAAATTCTATCTGTGTCTCTGTTTCAGTGCAGACGCAATGAGCCGAATGGTCTCCTTCTGTACTATAACAATTGTGTGATCGTCTTGCATATCATCTGTCACTCCGTGCCTGTTTTTCGCCTGTCTCTCTCGCTCTCACTTTTTTAAAGAATTTCCACGTTCCATCTCTTCTTGTACTCCCTGTAATTTCACATTTTCAGTTTTGTGCAAGTGAAAACCTAGATGTTTCCCTAAGGTTATTGAAAGGTCTCCTTTATTCTTTGAAATTTTGTTCTTACAATACTAGGAAGGTAGTGAGAAGTGACTGAGGAGGAATCTAGGAAAACTTGGCTGGCTCGTCACAACTGAAAGAGGGATTGTGGAGAACCTGGAGTTCAATAGGAACAGCATATAACCATTTTGGGAGTGGCCATTTTGGATAGGGGCTGTGAGGTCAAAGTGTGAATTTTGATGAGCATCAGGTTTTGCTGAGCAGGACAAGCAGCATCAAGGTATGTAAAAATAAGATCTTTCATTTTCTTTCAGAGTCATAGAGATGTACAGCATGGAAACAGACCCTTCTCCATGCCGACCACATATCCTAACCCAATCTAGTCCCACCTGCCAGCACCCGGCCCATATACCTCCAAACCCTTCCTTTTCATATACCCATTCAAATGTCTTTTAAATGTTGCAATTGTACCAGCCTCCACCACTTCTTCTGGCAGCTTATTCCATACACGTACCACCCTCAGTGTGAAAATGTTGCCCCTTAGGTCTCTTTTATATCTTTCCCCTCACCCTAAACCAAAGCCCTCTAGTTTTTTTTTGCGATTACATTACAGTGTGGAAACAGGCCCTTCGGCCCAACAAGTCCACACCGACCCGCCGAAGCGTAACCCACCCATACCCCTACATTTATCCCTTACCTAACACTACGGGCAATTTAGCATGGCCAATTCACCTAACCTACATCTTTGGATTGTGGGAGGAAACCGGAGCACCCGGAGGAAACCCACGCAGACACAGGGAGAACGTGCAAACTCTACACAGTCAGTCGCCTGAGGCGGGAATTGAACCCAGGTCTCTGGCGCTGTGAGGCAGCAGTGCTAACCAATGTGCCAGCGTGCTGCCCACGCGGTTCTGGACTCCACAACCCCAAGGAAAAGACCTTCTCTATTCACCCTTTCCATGCCCCTCATAATTTGTAAACTTCTATAAGATCACCCCTCAGCCAACGACACTCCAGGGAACACAGTCCCAGCCGGTTCAGCATCTCCCTATAGCTCAAATTTTCCAACCCTGGCAACATCCTTGTAAATCTTTTCTGAACCCTTTCAAGTTTCACAACACCTTTCTGATATGAAGGAGACCAGAATTGCATGCAGTACTACAACAGTGGCCTAACCAATGTCCTGTATAGCCACAACATGACCTCCCAACTCCTGTACTCAATACTCTGACTGATAAAGGAAAGCATACCAAACGTCATCTTCACTATTCTATCTGCCTGCGACTCCACTTTCAAGGAGCTATGAACCTGCACTCCAAGGTCTCTTTGTTCGGCAACACCTTACCATTAAGTGTATAAGTTCTGCTAAGATTTGCTTTCCCAAAATGCAGCACCTCACATTTATCTGAGTTAAACTCCATCTGCCACTTCTCAGCCCATTGGCCTCACTGGTCTATAGTTCCCTGGCTTGACCTTCCCACCCTTCTTAAACAGTGGCAACACGTTAGCCAAAGTCCAGTCTTAAGGCACCTCACCTGTGACTATCGTTGATACAAATATCTCGGCAAGAGGCCCAGCAATCGCTTCCCACAGAGTTAGGGTAAACTTGATCAAGTCCTGAGGATTTATCCACCTTTATGCATTTCAAGACATCCAGCACTTCTTCCTCTGTAATATGGACATTTTTTAAGATATCACCATCTATTTTCCTACATTCTATATCTTCCATGTCCTTTTCCACAGTAAATACTGATGCAAAATATTCATTTAGTATCTCCCCCATCTCCTGCAGCTCCACACAAAAGCCACCTTGCTGATCTTTGAGGGGGCCCTATTCTCTACCTACTTACCCTTTTGTCCTTAATGTATTTGTAAAAACCCTTTAAATTCTCCTTAACTCTATTTGCCAAAGCTATTTCATGTCCCTTTTTGCCCTCCTGATTTCCCTCTTAAGTGTATTCCTACTGCCTTTGTACTCTTCTAAGGATTCACTCGATCTATCCTGTCTATTCCTGACATATGCTTCCTTCTTTTTCTTAACCAAACCCTCAATTCTTTTAGTCATCCAGCATTCCCTATACCTACCAGTCTTTCCTTTAACCCTAACAGGAATACACTTTCTCTGGATTCCCGTTATCTCATTTCTGAAGGCTTCCCATTTTACCTGTGAACATCTGCCCCCAATCTGCTTCGGGAAGTTCTTGCCTAATACCGTCAAAATTGGCCTTTCTCCCATTTAGAGCTTCAACTTTTAGATCTGGTCTATCCTTTTCCATCACTATTTTTAATTTAATAGATTTATTTTAATCGTTACTAGAGGGGGTTGCATGCTCCTCCTGTGAGATGTAGGAGATCAGGGAGAATTCAATTGTCCCTGACAACTGTGTCTGCAGGAAGTGTGTCTGCTTGCAGCTCCCCGCAGAGTGTGTTGTAAGTTGGCAGTAGGTTGGAGCAGTGGTTTTATAGATTGGAGTTTCAGGGATGTGGCCACACCAAAGATTCAGCCAGATAGATGGGTGACCATCAAGAGAAGCAGGCAGGTACTGCAGGAATTACCTTTGGCCATTCCCGTCTCAAACAAGTATTTTGTTTTGGATAATGTTGCGGCGACGGTGGAAGGGAGGTGGTGGGGGAGGGTGTGGCCTATCAGGGGAAAGCGACAGCAGCAGCCAGACCAGTGGCACCACAATTGGTTCTGTTGTATAGCAGGGAGGGTCAAAGTGTAAGCAAGCAGTAGTGATAGGGGATTCTATAGTCAGGAGCACAGATTGGCATTTCTGTGGCTGCTAGCAAGACTCCAGGATGGTGTGTTGACTCCTTGGTGCCAGGGTCAAGGATGGCTCTGAGTGGGCACAGGACATTCCAAAGAGCAGTAGGTCAGCATGTGGAGTTATTGAGGAGTAGGTACAAGTTTGGTCAAATAAGTCCAATCAGAAGAACAGACAGGGGCAGGTTAATATGAGCTGACAGTTTGAAGTGTATTTATTTAAATGCAAGGAATATAACAGGTAAGGCAGTTGAGGTTAAAGTCTCGATTAACAACTACGATGTTCTAGCCATTTTAGAAGCTTGGTTGGGAGAAGGACAGGACTAGCAGTTCAACTTTCCAGGGTTTAGATTTTTCAGGCCTGATGGAGATGGATGTAAAAGGGTGGAGGAGCTGCATTACTGATTAAGGAGAATGTCACAGTTGCATGAAGAGAGAACATCTAATCACCATGAGAAACAAATATGAAAGAAGATGTAAAGATGTAAAAACATCAGAGTTGTCATAGTCACAAAAACAGAAAGTGCTGGAAAATCTCAGCAGGTCAAGCAGCATCTGTGGAGAGAAATCAGAGTTAACATTGTGAGTCTGGTGAGCCTTCTTCAAAGCCGATGGTGGCTTGAAAAAAGTCAGTTTTTAAGCAGAAGATAGATTGGGGAGAGGGGGGTAAGGAGTAAATTATAAGTGGAGAGAGAGCCCTCCTCAGATGCTGCCTGAACTGCTGTGCTTTTCCAGCACCACTAATCCAGAATCTGGTTTCCAGCATCTGCAGTCATTGTTTTTACCTAAGAAAGAAAAACAGTTAGACAGACAAAGGAGTGGATAAAGGTCAGCCTAGGCAAACGAATGAGGAAGGGCTTTTGCCCGAAACGTCGATTTTGCTGCTCGTCGGATGCTGCCTGAATTGCTGTGCTCTTCCAGCACCACTGATCCAGAATCTGGTTTCCAGCATCTGCAGTCATTGTTTTTACCTAAACGAATGAATAGCTGCTAATGGGGACTAGTAGTGGCTAACAATGGGTTGTGTGTAATACCAGACCATGTGATAACAAGGCCTGGTATGTTAGGAATGGGGTTAGGACATGGGAGAAGATGCCTCAAGCCCTAAAATTGTTGAACTCAATGTTAAAACCAGAAGTCTGTCGAGTTCCCAAGTGATAAAAGAGGTGCTGTTCTTCCAGCTTGCCCTGAGCTTCACTGGAGCACTGCAGCAAGCCTGAGACAGAGAGTTTGGCCAGGGAATAAGGCAGTGTGTTAAACTGTCAGACCACTGGAAGCTCAGGGTCTTTTTTGTGAACAGAACGTAGGTGTTCTGCAAAGCGGTCGCCTACTCTATGCTTCATTTACCCAATGTAGAGGAGATTATATTGTGAGCAGCGAATGCAGTGGAACAGATTGAGTGAAGTGCAGGTAAAGCCTGGACACTATGGGGCAATTTAGCATAAGGTGGAGGAAGCTAGGGTCAAGCTCCGCTCTAGAGGATTACAGGTAGGCAAGGAAGGAGCTCAAAAATGGTCTGAGGAGAGCCAGGAGGGGGCACGAGAAAGGCTTTGGATTAGGGAGAACACAAAGGCATTTTACACTTAGGTGAGGAATAAGAGAATGGTCAAAGAAAGAGTAGGGCCGATCAGGGATAGCATAGGGAATTTGTGTGTGGAGTCTGAGGAGGTAGGGGAAGCCCTAAATGAGTTTTTTGCTTCTGTCTTTACGAAAGAAACAAACTTTGTAGTGAATGAAACCTTTGAAGAGCAGGTATGCATGCTGGAATGGATAGAGATAGAGGAAGCTGATGTGCTGAAAATTTTGTCAAACATTAAGATTGACAAGACCTGGACCAGATTTGTCCTCGGCTGCTTTGGGAAATGAGAAATGCAATTGCTTCGCCACTTGCGAAGATCTTTGCATCCTCGCTCTCCACTGGAGTCGTACCTGAGGACTGGAGAGAGGCAAATGTAATTCCTCTCTTCAAGAAAGGAAATAGGGAAATCCCCAGCAATTACAGACCAGTAAGTCTCACATCTGTCGTCTGCAAGGTGTTAGAAAGGATTCTGAGGGATAGGATTTATGACCATCTGGAAGAGCATGGCTTGATTAACTGCAGTCAACACGGCTTTGTGAGGGGCAGGTCATGCCTCACAAACCTTATCGAGTTCTTTGAGGACGTGACTAGAAAAGTTGATGAGGGCCGAGCTGTGGATGTGGTGTATATGGACTTCAGCAAGGCATTTGATAAGGTTCCCCATGGTAGGCTCATTCAGAAGGTCAGGAGGAATGGGATACAGGGGAACTTAGCTGTCTGGATACAGAATTGGCTGGCCAACAGAAGACAGCGAGTGGTAGTAGAAGGAAAATATTCTGCCTGGAAGTCTGTGGTGAGTAGTGTTCCACAGAGCTCTGTCCTGGGGCCTCTACTGTTTGTAATTTTTATTAATGACTTGGATGAGGGGATTGAAGGATGGGTCAGCAAGTTTGCAGACGACACAAAGGTTGGAGGTGTCGTTGACAGTACAGAGGGCTGTTGTAGGCTGCAGCAGGACATTGACAGGATGCAGAGATGGGCTGAGAGGTGGCAGATGGAGTTCAACCTGGATAAATGCGAGGTGATGCATTTTGGAAGGTCGAATTTGAAAGCTGAGTACAGGATTAAGGATAGGATTCTTGGCAGTTTAGAGGAACAGAGGGATCTTGGTGTGCAGGTACATAGATCCTTTAAAATGGCCACCCAAGTGGACAGGGTTGTTAAGAAAGCATATGGCTTTCATTAACAGGGAGATTGAGTTTAAGAGTCGAGGGATCTTGTTGCAGCTCTATAAAACTTTGGTTAGACCGCACTTGGAATACTGCGTCCAGTTCTGGTCGCCCTATTATAGGAAAGATGTGGATGCTTTGGAGAGGGTTCAAAGGAGGTTTACCAGGGTGCTGCCTGGACTGGAGGGCTTATCTTATGAAGCGAGGTTGACTGAGCTCGGACTTTTTTCATTCAAGAAAAGGAGGAGGAGAGGGGACCTAATTGAGGTATACAAGATAATGAGAGGCATAGATAGAGTCGATAGCCAGAGACTATTTCCCAGGGTAGAAATGACTAACACGAGGGTTCATAGTTTTAAGCTGGTTGGAGGAAAGTATAGAGGGGATGTCAGAGGCAGGTTCTTTACACAGAGAGTTGTGAGAGCATGGAATGCTCTCCGCCGGTATCTCCCACGGGGGCCAGGCTACCGGAGGCCGCTCCGTTCTGAGTTGCCATTTTGCCGCCAGCCGCCCCCTGGTGAACCACGTGACCCGCGGCCCCGCCCTCCAGGTGGCGCTGCTGAGCACTGGTACCCGCGGGATGATTGACAGGTTCCCAGGCTGGGACTGCACTGACAGTGGATAGAGGCAACAGCAGCAGCAACCTCTGCAAAGACAACACTCTGCAGGGCCCTACCAGGTAACTATATAAGTCCAACTCTTGTTTGTCTTACCAAATTGCAACACCTCGCATTTTTCCAAATTAAACTCCATCTGCCATTCCTCAGGCTATTGGCCCAAGTCACCTGCAAACCTAGCCATTGAAGGTTTTGAAAACAAGGATCAAATTTTTAAATTGAGCCATTGTTTAACTGGTTAGCCAGTGTGGATTAGGGAGCATAGGAATGATAGGAGAACAATATGATGAGAATGAAGATGAAAGCAGCAGAGTTGAGAGTGTGGTGCTAGAAAAGCACAGAAGGTCAGGCAGCATCCAAGGAGCAGGAGAATCGACATTTTGGGCAAAAACCCTTCCTCATTCCTGATGAAGGGCTTATGCCCAAAATGTTGATTCTCCTGCTTCTTGGATGCTGCCTGACCTGCTGTGCTTTTCCAGCACCACACTCTCAACTCTGATCTCCAGTACCTGCAGTCCTCACTTTCTCTGATTTAAGCAGCAGAATTTGAATGAGTTTTATGAAGGGTAAAATGTTGGAGACAGCCCAGAACATGTTGAAATGGTAAAATCTAGAGGTAATGATTGAATGTTTCAACAGCAGACAGATTGTTTCAAGGGTGACTGAGTATTTTATGAATTGGCAACAACAGTAATTAGAGAAAAATGTCATTGGAGACTAAAGTATGACATCAGTATTGTGAACAATGTTTTCAACCTCAATCAGTTACCTGGCAGAAGAACACTGTCAGTGGCTAAGGAACAGAATTTACCAAAGGGGTCAAAGATGATGGCATTCACATAAATCTTTAGTTGGAGGAAATTTCTGCTGAAGTTAGTCAAATAGTTTGACAGTTTAGAGATGGGGTTGAAATGGGTAATGATCAGGTGTGGGAGGGGCTAGATTCTAATTAGAAGGATTCAAGATTTGAGTTCCAGAAAAAATTGGCTTGGATTTTGGAGGGCAAAAAATTGTTATTGGGCTTTGAAAAGGGATGGGAGATGAATTATTGCTTGCAAGGGCAAAAATATCAAAGGTTGGAAAAGGTTTTAAGAAAAGTGATGACAACAGATTTGAAGGAGACAGTTACTGAAGAGAGAGGGAGAGAGAAGTGAGTACTATTTAGTCAAATAACTCATTGGGATGTTTGTGTTTAGCTTTTAAAATATTCTGCTTGGATGGTTTTTTCAAAGATATTGGAAGAAAGGTTAGAGTTAGAAATTCAAAACCTTTTTAAATGCTCTGCACAAAAAGGAGAGGAAACAAATTTAATAATTTATGAAAGGGAAGCAGATAAATAATTGAAAAACATAGGGAAAGAGCAGGTGAATGAAAATCAGTGAACAGGTTTCTTTCAGCAAGTTGTCACAAGTGTAATGTACTCTATACCTTCCATTTCTCTGCAACACATAAAGGTCTGTTTTTTTATCATTGGAGAATATCAGGAAGACATTTAGCACTTAACATTATTACAGAGAAAAATAGACACACCTGTCGTTATTGTTGCATGCTCTTGTAAAGCAGAAATCCCAAAGTTGACAACTGCTCCATTAGGTGTTACAATAGATCTCGCCTAAAGATTCACCATTGAAAGATTTGTAATATGAACTTATGAAGTAGAAGTTACTCAGACAGCCCCTCTGCCATTCAATACGATCATGGCTGATGTGATTATAAGCTCAAATCCACTTTGACTCCCTTGTCAGTCAAGAATCTCTCTAGCTCTGCCTAAAAATAATCATGATGTGGAGGTGCTGGTGTTGAACTGGAGTGGACAAAGTTAAAAAAATCACACAACACCAGGTTACAAAGACTATAACACATAGTAGAAGACTCACGCCACTCCACTCCACCCAAGAATTCCTGAACACCATCAAAGACCCCAAGATAGAAGAGGATGAAATAATGGTCTCCTTTGATGTAACAGCCCTGTTTACATCCATCAACATCAACCTGGCCAACAGACTACACTATTAGAAGAACCAAAGACACATACAACTTCATTAGCAAGGGCAACATCATCAAGCTAGTGGACCTATGCCTTACTACTCACTTCAAGACAAACCAATGGAACACCCATGGGATCTCCGAGTACCTGCCGCGTACATGGTGGGTGGTGTCCCCATGTGTAATGATGGTATCCATGTCGACATTCTGATACGTCTTGCAGTGATTGCCATGACAGATTTGTACAGTGTTGTGGTCAATGTTGAAGGCTGGGAGAAAGTGAGGACTGCAGATGCTGGAGATCAGAGCTGAAAAATGTGTTGCTGGAAAAGCGCAGCAGGTCAGGCAGCATCCAAGAAGCAGGAGAATCGACGTTTCGGGCATAAGCCCTTCTTCAGGAATTTCTGAAGAAGGTCTTATGCCCGAAACGTCGATTCTCCTGCTCCTTGGATGCTGCCTGACCTGCTGCACTTTTCCAGCAACACATTTTTCAGATGTTGAAGGCTGGACAGTTTGCTGCGAACAATGGTGACCCCTCTACTCAATACACATACACACGCATTCTTACGTACTCACACACTCATGCAGACGCCCTCTCATTCACATGCTCTGTCACACACACACACTCACAGACTTATACTCCATCACACTCATGCACACACACTCACATGTTCACACTCTTTCTCCCTCACATATACACACATGCACGTATAAATCGATGGGGTGAATTTGCATTTGCAGAATTGTAATTGCAGATACATTCTATTTTGTTCAAAAAGCACACAAACTGCAGGCAATCAATGTAAGCAGTCAATCCATTTAACATTTTATAAATTCCTACTTTGGAAATAGAACCAGTCTGGCTCAAGATTAGGATACAGACAGACTCTAACCTCACACCTTTAAAGATGAGACATTACCTTTCTTTTATAAAATTTTTAAGTTCTCTCGAGAATGTCACTGGAAAGATGTTTTGAGATTTACATATGAGAAAACCAAACCCTGCAACCCATTCTAAAAGATTAAATACTTAACAGCAATCTAGGTTTGTTCAATATATCGTTTCAGTTACATGACACAGATCTTTTGCTGTAAATTCTGTGTCTCATGACCCTGCTCCACAGTTACCTAAAGGAGCAGAGCTCCGAAAGCTAGTACTTCCAAATAAATTTGTTGGACTATAACCCTGTGTTGTGTGATTTTTACAAATACTCAATGGGCCTGTCTCTACAGCTCTCTGGGGAAGAAAATTCCACAGATTCACAGTCCATTCTCTCCATCTCATTCTTTAATGGGAGACCCTTCATTATGAAATCGTGTCCCTTGGATCTAATTTTTCCCACATAGGAAAATATCCATTTACTACAGAAAAAATTAGTTTTTTTTCAAAATTTTTTTGAGTAAACAGACTCTCATTATACTTACTTTTTCCAGTTAAAAATGTAAACAGTACAATTCTTGACATCACAGAAATGTTACAGAGCGTAAGACGGTAAGCCTGCACCAGCTCTTCAAGCAAGCAACATTACCCACTGCCAATCTCCTGCATTTTCTCCTGTATCCTTGCAAACAATTTCTATTCAAATAATCATCCAAGGTCCTCTTGCATGGCTCAACTGAACTGGCCTCCTGTTGGCCCATTATCTCAACTTAGGATAGAGTGTAGCTGACAAATAGACAAAGGTCATTTAATCGTATTCCTAAAATGTCCAAAAGGACCTAACTGTCCTTGTCATCAACCTTTCTTTGTTTTTCATATTTTGGGAAATACCATCATTCCTCCTACTTAAGTAGTAAACTCATCCAAATAATTTATCCAAATTATATTTAATTTTCCATGTTCTTGTCCAGTCACTATCTGAATCCTCTTGAAGCCTCTTTTCATCTTCCTCGTAGTACATATTCTTAACTAATATGTTACCAACAATCTTGGAAATACTATATTTCATCCCCACATTCAAATTACTTGTGTGGACTGTGACCAGCTGGGGCCCAAGCACTGATTCTTGCTGTACCCTGGTCACAGTCTGCCAATCTAAGAATAGCCCATTTATTGCTACTCAGTTAACAAATTTTCATTGAAAGCCTTCTGAAAATCTAAATACACTGTATCCACTGGTTCCCCTTGTCTATTCTGTTGATGACATTCTGTCACAAAGCTCGTCCCTTTTTTTCTAAAAACTGTTCCTTGCCTCAAGGACACTCAGTTCTTGAATTTTTTTTCCAGAGGGCCATTAAACAGGGCCAATCTGGTTTGGTGCAGAGATGAAAAGGATTTTGAGAGGCCTCTTGTTTATATATAAACAGATGAGACTTCAGGCCAAAGTTGCCATGCTTTAAAAGTGACCTGTATACTGAAAGGGGAGAGGTCAGCTCTCTGGCTGAGCTGAGCTGTTTTTAGTTCAGTCCTGAACTGGAAACTCTATCTTTTCTGCCCATCAACTTGTCAGCATGTGTTCCATTTATACTGTTTTTTAAAGGGAGTTTGCTTATTGGGATTGTTGTGTGTATTCGGAACAGCATATTTAAGTCTAGTTGGATAGGCTGAGTTCTGTAGGGGTTCTTTATCCTGTTCTTCGTGTTTCATTGTGTAATGTTGTGAATAAATTTTTTGTCTGTTTTAAAATCTAGTTGTCAACCTAGCTATCTTCTTCCGGGTAGTTTTCACTGTATGCTTAACAAAACAAATTGCAAAGTTAGGTCTAGGGCTGCCTGCTTAAAAATGTTTTGAGTGATCTGGCCTAGTCCACAACAATTCTCAAAAAACTCTTCTCAAAAGCTTGTGAAACATATTTGCCTTTCATTAATTCATGTTGACTCTGCCCAAATAGATCAGTATGTTCTAAGTATCCAATTATTTAGTCATTTATAATAGATGCTAATACTTTCCCTACTACTAACATCAGGCCAACAAAGTCACTACATTGATTCAAAGTTTGTGCAAAGATTTGTAGCTCGGGTGCTCGTTGTTGTGGTTCTGTTCGCCGAGCTGGAAGTTTTTGTTGCAAACGTTTCGTCCCCTGGCTAGGCGACATCATCAGTGCTTGGGAGCCTCCTGCGAAGCGCTTCTTTGATGTTTCCTCCGGTGTTTATAGTGGTCTGTCCCTGCCGCTTCCGGTTGTCAACCGGAAGCGGCAGGGACAGACCACTATAAACACCGGAGGAAACATCAAAGAAGCGCTTCGCAGGAGGCTCCCAAGCACTGATGATGTCGCCTAGCCAGGGGACGAAACGTTTGCAACAAAAACTTCCAGCTCGGCGAACAGAATCACTACATTGATCCCTATCAAGAGAGATTAACTCTTTAGGCCTGTACTGTGTGAAGTCTAGATGAATGAAAGGAAATCTAATTGAGATATAGAGTCATAGAGATGTACAGCACGGAAACAGACCCTTCAGTCCAACCTGTTCATACCGACCAGATATCCCAACCCAATCTAGTCCCATCTGCCAGCACTTGGCCCATATCCTTCTAAACGCTTCCTATTTATATACCCATCCAAATGCCTTTTAAATGTTGCAATTGTACTAGCCTTCACCACTTCCTCTGGCAGCTCATTCAATACACGTACCACCCTCAGTGTGAAAACGTTGCCCCTTAGGTCTCTTTCCCCTCTCACCCTAAACCTTTGCCCTCTAGTTCTGGATTTCCCCCATCCCTGGGAAAAGACTTTGTCTATTTATCCTATCCATGCCCCTCATAATTTTGTAAACCTCTATAAGGTCACCCCTCAGCCTCAGACCCTCCAGGGAAAATAGCCCCAGCCTATTCAGCCTCTCCCTATAGCTCAAATCTTCCAATCCTGGCAACATCCTTGTAAATCTTTTCTGAACCCTTTCAAGTTTCACAACATCTTTCCGATAGGAAGGAGACCAGAATTGCACGCAATATTCCAACAACAGTGTAACCAATGTCCTGTACAACCGCAACATGATCACCCAACCACTGTACTCAATACTCTGACTGATAAAGGAAAGCATACCAAATGCCTTCTTCACTATCTACCTGCTACTCCACTTTCAAGGAGCTATGAACCTGCACTCCAAGGTTTCTTTTGTTGAGCAGCACTAAAGGGGATTGACAAAGTAAACGTGGAGATAATGTTTCCTCACGTGGGGCAATCTAGAAAGAGGGTCATAATTTTAGGGTATGGGGTAGCCGATTCTCAAAAGGTCATGTATCTGTGGAATTCACTACTCCAGAGTGTGATGGGTGTTGGGACAATGAATACATTTAAGGAGGAAATGGACATATTTTTAGTTAGTACTGGATTGAAGTGTTACGGAGAGCAGGCAGGAAAATGAGGAAGCTGAGATGAGATCAGCCAGGATCACATTCAATGGTGAGCAAGTTTGAGGGGCTCAATTGCTTTCTTCTCATGGTTCTTATGTTTTTTTCCCATTTTCTCTCTCTCCATTCTTAAACAGTGGAGTTAAACTTGTATATTCCAGAATCTAAGTCTTTTGGGGCATTTCAGAAAAAGGATAAGATGGCCTTTGCCTATTTGACAACCACCTTCAATCTTAAATCAGGATAATGGACTAAATGGATGCAGGTTCAACTGAGGCATGCAAGAGGACATGGATGGGATTGGGATTGATGGGTCTTTAGCACTATGGATGAGAAGTTGGCTAAAAGGTAGGAAACAGGGTAGATATAGATGGTAATTTCTCAATCTGAAGACAAGTTCAAAGTTCGATGTTGGAATCCTTGCCTTTTTTGATTTATATAATTGATTTCGAGAGAGGCATTCAGGGAAAAATCTCTAAGTTTGTAGCTGATGCTAAGAATACTACAGAGAGTAGTGAATTGTCAGGCTGACAAGGAGCAACTTCAGAAGGACATTGACAAGTTGGCCAAATGAATTTCATTACAGAGAAATGTGAGGTAATGCATTTTGATGGATGAAACACGGAGAGACAATACAGGTTCAATGGTCCAACTTTGAGGGGAGTACAGGAGCAGAGGGACCTCGGGGTTCACCTTCATGATTCTCTGAAGGTGTCCTGGCAAATTGAAACAGTTGTTAAGAAGGCTTATAGGACCCTGGGATTTATAAATAGAGGCAGAATAAAAAAGCAAATAAGTGATGCTACATCTCTATATTATCAATGGTCAGACCACATTTGGAGGTTTGTGATCTGGGTACCTTATTTAAGGAAGGATGTTAAAGCTCTGGAGAAATTGTAAAGGAGATTTACTGGAATAATACCAGGAATGAGGGATTTCAGATACAAGGAAAGATTAGAGAAACTGGGCTTATTTTCTTTGGAGCAGAGAAAATTAATTCATTGAGGTGTTCAGAATTATGAACAGTTTTGGCAGGGTAAAGGAGGACATTCTGTTTCCACAAGTTGGTATCTCAGTAGCTAATGGTCACAATTTCAAGACTGGCAGCAATAGAGCTAGGAGTGAGATGAGGAGAAATATCTTTACTCTGAGTTGTCAGGATTTGGAATGCGCAAAGAATTACATCACTAATTGTTGTATTCACCGTGACAACGCCTTTCCCACTCGGGAGATCACTTGCCAAACAATCAGCGCTCCTCCTCTCATAACAGTTTAAAAGTTGTTTTGGTAATTCTCGTGCAGTGTGTTGATGAGTGCAAGGTGGAAAGCTTTTTGAAAACTTTTTCAGCAATATCTACACCCCTCCAAATCAGGCGTCTCATTTTTCCAATAATAATTGCTCCACCATTCGTGGCTCTACCTTCAGTTGCTTAGTCGCCAGGTTTGTGAATTTTGTTCCTACACTTATGTCCCTCATGTTCCTCATTTGCAAATCACTTCAACACATCCCTCATTAGCCATATCTTTGGTCATAGAGATGTACATCATAGAAACAGACACTTCAGTCCAACTCGGTCATCTGACTTAATGTATCCTTAGGTAGCTCAGTATCATACTATGTTTTACGAGGCTTCTGTTAAATGCAGCATGTAAATTGCTGTCGTGATTACACTTGATATTACTCTCTTTGCTGTGATGTAACCTGGCTATCGCAAAAGACCAACGTCAATACAAGCTCTTTATTTGTTAGGGTCACATATTGGCAAATATGCTTTCATTATACTTCTAATACCATCAGCAACCAAAAAGAACCAAACATTAAAACCTGTAAAAATGTGTGCCCTGAACTAACAGCAGCTTTGCAAAGTTTTTTTCCTGCAATGTGAAAATAACTCAAGATTCATGATATTGAGTAAGTTGCAGCAGTCAGCAAATGTAAACAATACAGATTGCAGCAAATGCCATGTTATATCACCAAGACCAGCACATCAAATTGTTGTAAATGAAATTTGCCTCCATGAGACAAAATTGTTGAACATATGCAACTAAAAAACTGCAGTAATCAGGCCCAGGAGTTCTGATCCAAGATCTGCTGGCACAGACCCCAATGGAACCAAGCAGCTTGCAAATCTGGTATTGCCATCTCAGTTCAGGATTGTGGTTTGGGGCCAAGTAGCTTCCATAAGTCGGCTGCCTCTGCATTCAGGCCTCTTCACCTGTTTTAAAAGGTAGTCTGTCCCTCTTAAAAGGAAGCTGCATTGAATAGCAGTAGACTTCCGGATGCTTGTTCTGCCATTTTAAATAAGGAAAACAGAACACAAATATTCACAGCAGGTCCCAGGGCCACAACTGTAGTGCTAGATATGCACAGGAGAGACACAATGGCTCTTTAGGGGCTAGGAAGGTAATGGAGCTGAGAGATCTGTTCCAAGAGTTCAGACCCAAGGATCCCTTAAGTGGTGCCACAAAAAGTATAATGATAGAGTCAGAGGTTTTCAGCATGGAAGCAGGCCCTTCAGCCCAACTTGTCTATGCCATCCAATTTTCACGATTAATCTAGTCCCATTTTCCTACATTTGGTTCATATCCCTACAAACCTATCCCATCCATGTGACTGTTTCTTAAATGACAAAATTGTACTCGGCTCCAGTGCATTCCATACTGTAACTACTCAATGTGTGGAAAAAAAATCCATCCTCACTCTTGCTTCATTCGCAGAACACATCCAAGCAAAGCTCATCTTCGATTAGTATTAGTCGCTCCCGTGTCGAAGATTTTTAAAAGCTATTTTTAAAGCATGTGCTTTTCACAGAATACATGCTGATACTGTTATCTCACCTGATGGTCCACATCAGCAAATGCATCTTCACATGACATGTTCTAATCATCCCAGCCTGAACCTTTCACACAGTTCAATCCACCAAGACCCCAGCACTCTCACATTAGACATCACTGGTATTCAGGAGTCAGGTCTAAAATCCAGATACACCACCACACCAATGTCGTTAGTCTCACAGCTTTTAATTATTTCCTCTGTATGATTCCAGTTTTGCAGCTTTGGCAGACACAGTGCAGAACAATCACTTATATTCTGCTTTGTCTCTTGAAAGACAAGGTGGGACATCAGCTGAGCTGGAAGGGGACACCTGCACCTCATGAATCCCATTCTAGAGATAACCTCTTCATCATGGTGCCAACTGACAAAGCTTGTGGTATCCAGTGTAACAGAGAACAAAGAGGATGATGGCACACATTTAAACCTTACATCCCCTTTTAACTCCCAGCTGACCCTCTTCCCGCTATTTGGCAATGTGTGTGTTGGCGGTGAGAGCGTGGACTTCATATTTCTCACCAACTGCTCCTACCCTTTCCCCTCACTTAAAGCAGCACAGACCTACTCTTGCAACTAAGCAACTGATCCACGTTGAGTCACATTTAAAATCATGCAATGGACCTCTACAGTCCAATCTTGAGCATATCAGTTATAGACTTGTATGGCATTAAGATGGCACCAGTTCAACCATATTCACCACGCATATGTCTGCCTGATCTTAGTGTCATTTTGTTTTCAAATGATGAATTATAGTTTTTCTAGCTGAGAGCATAAATATAGAATCATGATGAGTTAGAGGCTTGGATAGCTAAGTCATCATACTTGAGGGTTTAAAAGGGTTAAAGGTACAATTAATGCCTTACAAAAAGGTCAAACCAATGATCAAAGTTAGTACAGAATATTCAAACCAAATCAGAAATAGGTGTCAATGGACTGAAGGATGGCTCATGTTGTGCCTTTATTTAAGAAAGGCTGTAAGGAGAAGCTTGGGAACTATAGACCTGTTAGTGTGACATTAGTGGTGGGTAAGGTGTTGGAGGTGTTTATTAGATTAGATTACTTACAGTGTGGAAACAGGCCCTCCGGCCCAACAAGTCCACACCGACCCGCCGAAGCGCACCCACCCGTACCCATTCCCCTACATCTAACACTACGGGCAATTTAGCGTGGCCAATTCACCTAACCTGCACATTTTTGGACTGTGGAAGGAAACCGGAGCACCCGGAGGAAACCCACGCAGACACGGGGAGAATGTGCAAACTCCACACAGTCAGTCGCCTGAGGCGGGAAATGAACGCGGGTGTCTGGCGCTGTGAGGCAGAAGTGCTAACCACTGTGCCACCGTGCCGCCCACGGAAGATATGATTTGCATGCTTTTGGAGAGGCAAGGACTGTGACCAGTAGTGTACCACAGGGATCAGTAGGGAGTCCACTTTTGTTTGTCACTTATATAAATAATTTGGATGAGAATATAGGAGGCATGGTTTGTGACTTTGCAGATGACACCAAAATGGGCAGTATAGTAGACTGTGAAGAAGGTTATTTAAGATTTTAAAGAGATCTTGATCATTGGTTAATGGGCTGTGGAGTGGCAAACAAGGTTTAATGTGGATAAAGGAGAAAGTGAGGTCTGCAGATGCTGGAGATCAAAGTTGAAACTTTATTGCTGGAACAGCACAGCAGGTCAGGCAGCATCCAGGGAACAGGAGATTCGACGTTTCGGGCACAGGCCCTTCTTCAGTTAATGTGGATAAATGTGAGGTATTGCATTTTGGTGGAACAAACAAGAGCAGGATTACGCAATTAATGTTAGGGCCCTGGCTGGTATTGTAAAACAGAGAGACCTCAGGGATCAGGTTCATAATTCTTTGAAAGTTGAGTCAAAGGTAGATGGGTTGTTTAAGAAGAGTTTAGCATGCTGGCCTTCATTGCTCAGACCTCAGAGTGTAAGAGTTGGGATGTCATAGAGTCATTGAGATGCACAGCATGGAAACAGACCCTTCAGTCCAACCTGTCCACACCGACCAGATATCCCAGCCCAATCTAGTCCCACCTGCCAGCATCCGCCCCATTTCCCTCCAAACCCTTCCTATGCATATACTCATCCAAATGCCTTTTAAAGGTTGCAATTGTACTAGTCTCCACCATTTTCTCTGGAAGCTCATTCCATTCACGTACCACTCTCTGCATGAAAACATTGCCCCTTAGATCTCTTTTCTATCTTCCCCCTCTCACCTTAGGCCTCTCGTTCCGGACTCCCCCAGACTTTGTCTATTTATCCTATCCATGCACCTCATAATTTTGTAAACCTCGATAAGGTCACCCCTCAGCCTCTGACACTCCAGGGAAAACAGTCCCAGCCTGTTCAGCCTTTCCCTATAGCACAAATCCTCCAACCTTGGCAACATCCTTGTAAATCTTTACTGAATCCTTTCAAGTTTCACAACATTTTTCTGATAGGAAGGAGACCAGATGTGCATGCAATATTTCAATGCAGTCACAATATGACCTCTCAACTCCTGTACTCAATACTCTGACCAATAAAGGAAAACAAACCAAATGCCTTCTTCAATTTCCTATCTACTGGCGACTCCACTTTCAAGGAGCTATGAACCTGCACTCCAAGGTCGCTTGTTCAGCAACACTCCCTAGGACCTCACCATTAAGTGTAGAAGTCCTGTTAAGATTTGCTTTCCCAAAATTCAGCACCTCACATTTATCTGAATTAAACTCCATCTGCCAGTTCTCAGCCCATTGGCCCATCCAGTCAAGATCCTGTTGTAATCTGAGGTAACCTTCTTCACTGTCCACTACACCTCCAATTTTGGTATCATCTGTAAACTTACTAACTGTATCTCTTATGCTCACAACCAAATCATTTATGTAAATGACGAAAAGTAGTGGTCTCAGCACCGATCCTTGTAGCACTCCACAGATCACAGGCCACCAGTCTGAAAAACAACCCTCCACCACCATCCTCTGTCTTCTACCTTTGAGCCAGTTCTGGATCCCATTTGGCTAGTTTTCCCTGTATTCCGTGAGATCTAACCTTGCTAAACAGTCTCCCATGGAGAACCTTGTCGAATGCCTTACTGAAGTCCATATAGATCGCCTCTACCGCTCTGCCTTCATCAATCCTCTTTGTTACTTCCTCAAAAAACTCAAACAAGTTTGTGAGACATGATTTCCCACACACAAAGCCACGTTGACTGTCCCTAATTGGTCCTTCCCTACCAAATACCTGCACAACCTGTTCCTTAGGATTCCCTCCAACAACTTGCCCACCACCGACGTCAGGCTCACTGGTCTATAGTTCCCTGTCTTGTCCTTACCACCTTTCTTAAACAGTTGGCACCACGTTTGCCAACCTCCAGTCTTTCGGCACCTTACCAGTGACTATCGATGATACAAATATCTCACCAAGAGGCCCAGCAATCACTCCTTAGCTTCCCACAGAGTTCTCTGGTACACCTGATCAAGTCCTGGGGATTTATCCACCTTTATGCATTTCAGCACATCCAGCACTTCCTCCTCTGTGATATGGATATTTTGCAAGATGCCACCATCTATTTCCCTGCATTCTATATCTTCCATGTCCTTTTCCACAGTAAATACTGATGCAAGACATTCATTTAGTATCTCCCCCATCTCCTGCGGCTCCACACAAAGGCCGCCTTGCTGATCTTTGAGGAGCCCTATTCTCTCCCTCGTTACCCTTTTGTCCTTAATGTATTTGTTAAAAACCCATTGGGGATTCTCCTTAATTCTATTTGCCAAAGCTATCTCATGTCTCCTTTTTGCCCTCCTGATTTCCCTCTTAAATATACTCCCACTGCCTTTATAGTCTTCTAAGGATTCATTCGATGTAACCTGTCTATACCTGACATATGCTTCCTTCTTTTTCTTAACCAAACTCTCAATTTCTTTAGTCATCCAGCATTCCCTATACCTACCAGCCTTTCCTTTCACCCTAACAGGAATATACTTTCTCTGGATTCTCGTTATGTCATTTCTGAAGGCTTCCCATTTTCTAGCTATCCCTTTACCTGCGAACATCTGCCCCCAATCAGCTTTTGAAAGTTCTTGCCTAATACCGTCAAAATTGGCCTTTCTCCAGTTTAAAACTTCAATTTTAAGATCTGGTCTATCCTTTTTCATCACTATTTAAATCTAATAGAATTATGGTCCCTGGCCCCAAAGTGCTCCCCCACTGACACCTCAGTCACTTGCCCTGCCTTATTTCCCAAGAATAGGTCCAAGTTTTGCACCTTCGCTAGTAGGTACATCCACATACTGAATCAGAAAGTTTTCTCGTACACACTTAGCAAATTCCTCTCCATCTAAGCCCTTAACACTATGGCAGTCCGAATCTATGTTTGCAAAGTTAAAATCCCCTACCATAACCACCCTCTTATTCTCTTACACAGAAGCTGAGATCTCCTTATAAATTTGTTTCTCAATTTCTCTCTGACTATTAGGGGGTCTATAATACAATCCCAATAAGGTGATCATCCCTTTCTTATTTCTCAGTTCCATCCAAAAACCTCCCTGGATGTATTTCCAGGAATATCCTCCCTCAGTACAACTGTAATGCTATCCCTTATCAAAAACGCCACACCCCCTCCTCTCTTGCCTCCCTTTCTATCCTTCCTGTAGCATTTGTATCCTGGAACATTAAGCTGCCAGTCCAGTCCATCCCTGAGCCATGTTTCTGTAATTGCTATGATATCCCAGTGCCATGTTCCTAACCATGCTCTGAGTCCATCTGCCTTCCCTTTTAGGCCCCTTGCATTGAAATAAATGCAGTTTAATTTATCAGTCCTACCTTGTCCCTGCCTGCCCTGACTGTTTGACTCACTTCTGTTTTCAGATTGATCTCTTTCCTCACTGTCTCCCTGGGTCCCACCCTCCCACCTTACTAGTTTAAATCCTCCTGATCAGCTCCAGCAAATCTCCCTGCCAGTACATTAGTCCCCTTCCAATTTTGGTGCAATCCGTCCTTCTTGTACAGGTCACTTCTACCCCAAAAGAGATTCCAATGATCCAAAAATGTGAATCCTTCTCCTATGCACCAGCTCCTCAGCCATGCATTCATCCGCTCTATCCTCCTATTCCTGCCCTCACTAGCTTGTAGCACTGGGAGTAATCCAGATATTACTACTCTCAATGACCTCCTTTTAAAATTCCTGCCTAACTTTCTGTAATCTCCCTTCAGAATCTCAACCTTTTCCCTTTCTACGTCATTGGTTCCAATGTGGGCAATGACCTCTTGCTGGCCCCCTCTCCCTTGAGAACAGTCTGCACTGTCTGCAGTCTGCAGATTAAGGGGAGACTTAATAGAGACGTACAAAATAATACATGGCTTGGAAAAGGTAGATGCTAGGAAATTGTTTCAGTTAAACGAGGAGACTAGGACCCGTGGACACAGCCTTAGAATTAGAGGGGGTCATTTCAGAACAGAAATGCGGAGACATTTCTTCAGCCAGAGAGTGGTGGGCCTGTGGAATTCATTGCCACGGAGTGCAGTGGAAGCCGGGACGCTAAATGTCTTCAAGGCCGAGATTGATAGATTCTTGTTGTCTCGAGGAATTAAGGGCTACGGGGAGAACGCTGGTAAGTGGAGCTGAAATGCGCATCAGCCATGATTGAATGGCGGAGTGGACTCGATGGGCCGAATGGCCTTACTTCCACTCCTATGTCTTATGGTCTTATGGTCTTATGCACCCTCTATGAGACATCGTTCATCCTGGCACTAGGGAAGCAACACACCATTCTGATTTTTTGTTGCTGGCCACAGAAACCTCTGACTAGAGAGCCCCCTAACACAATTGATCTCTTGGAACCTGACATATCCCTCATTGCATTAGTCTCAATACCACAAACTTGACTGTTCATGCTATGTTCCCCTGTGAATCGATCACCCCCTACGTTTTCCAAAACAGCATACTTGTTTGAAACGGGGATAGCCACAGAAGACTCCTGCACTAACCGCCTACCTCTCTTACCTTTCCTGGAGTTAACCCTTCTGTGTGACTGTATCTGTGACTTTTCCCCCTTCCTATAACTGCCATCCATCACATACCTGTGCTGTTGTAAATTCCTCATTGCCTCTAACTGTCTCTCCTACCAGTCCATTCGATCTGATAGTATTTGCAACCAATGGCATTTATTGCAGATATAATCCACAGTAACACATAAACTCTCCTTAAACTCCCACATCTGACAAGAAGAGCATATCACTCTACTAAAGGCCATTTTTACTCCTTTAGTATCTACAGACCCAGAAAATAACACCGTCATATTCCTCTACAAAACACCGTCCAGGTTAAATGAATACTTCTGGCTTATATTTTAAGTTTAATCAAAAACTGTCAGCCCAAAAAAAAATCAAGAACCCACTCTATTCGCAATGCAGACTTTCTGTCGGCCACACTTAAAAATATTCACTTATCTGATTCTGTTCTGTGAACTTCGCCCAACAGTTCCTCCAAGATCAGTTGTGAATTTCACTGTTTGTTAATCTTCCCAGATGCATTCTGATGTCCACGATACATGAATTCAAACAGCAAAGGCAGTAACTGTCCAGGTTCACTGTGGTGTCAGATTCTCTCTCTCTCTCTCTCTCTCTCTCTCTCTCTCTCTCTCTCTCTCTCTCTTTCTCTCTCTCTCTCTAAAATTGCTATTGTTTTGACTTATTTTCTCCAAACTATTACAACGTTTTCACTGGAGAATTACAAAATCACTTCCTGTGATCTATTTAATTTCATTTCCCACTAATAAGGCAACACTGTGCACTCTGCCCATCCTTTCAAGAGGATATGTATCCTTGAACATTTAGTTCCCAGCCCTCAGTTCCTTGCAGCCATGTCTCTTGAATATCCACAACGTTGTCCTTGCCAATTTCAATTTGGGCTACAAGCTCATTTAACTTTCTTGTATACTCCGTGCACTTAAGTACAACAATCTGCTTTGCAGATATAGAAGTGTACTGTACCCTTAAGAGAGTTGAAAAGCTAGCAAGGACTGACAAAGCACAGAGTCCTGAGCAAGGAACCAATGAAACATTTGATCGAAATCAAATCAAACCAACATCTGGGTTGCTATGAAACAAAAAAACAAATTCAATTTTGGCCAGTCAGTTTAACATATGACTCAAAATACCAAAATCCAATCAAATTTGAATTGAGCATTTTGATAACATTAAAACCAATGATTAAATCCGATGTTTTGGGGTATAAAACTGGACATTTTGAACAATCAGGGGATATCTGCCAAAGATCGACAAATGTAGACTGCCAGCTGAAGAGCTCTCTGAAAGGTCTTTGTCTGTGGCGAGTCTGCTCAGCAGAACATCAAGGCTGACCGAGAGAGAATCTACAGAGGAAATGCTATAAAGGAGAATCAGCAAAGCTGACTGGTCTTGAAACGTGATTTTTTTTTTTGTAAATCTTAATCAGGATTTTTTTATCAGACTAATATTGTAGAGTGGGAGGTAAAAGATAGGTTTAAGAGTAAGGAGTTGTAGATAGTTGAAGGTTTTAATATTCTCTGTTGGACTTAACAAAGTTGTTAATGTTTACTTTAAATAGTGATGTCTGGGATAGTTCTTTGCCTCTCAATTTTAACAGATTACAGCACGAGGTGAATGTTTTCTGGTGTGGCTGGTTTAAATTAGCAGAGGGGTTTACCTCAGTCCTATATTGGCTGTCCCACTTCACATAGTTACCCCATAACACCTTTGCTGGATGTCAGATTCCTGACCCTTTCCATGCTCTCTGTCCTATTATTTGTTCTGCAAACATCTACAATCGCTGCTCAGCCCTCCCCACCGTTAGCTTTTTCTACAATTTTCCATATAACTGAACCCCCTCTACCATTCAGTGTTATGATGTTGAAGGCACTTACTGTACCTTTAAGAGGGAGTGAATGCTGATCTGCACTGAGAGCTGAAAAGAGCAGTCTCAGAGTGTACTGGAAAATTGAAAATACGGAACATTTGGCAATGAAATGGATAACTGAGTTGTAGTTGCTGTTTTGACAACAATTCAAATTTAACCAGTTTAAATTATGCCCCAGAATACTAAAACCCAATCGCGTTTGAACTTATTGCTTTGTCAACATCGAATCAGTGAGACAATCCAATGTTGGGGATTTTAAAAAGGAAGGCATTTTGAAAATCAGACAGAGTAAATGCTATTGAGATAGACCCAAGACATTGAAACACTCTCTATCAAAGGTACTTTTCCATATGAAACATATTCGTAATAAAAGAAAGATGCAACCCAGGGAGATCTTCAGTCGGAAGACAAAACACAACGAAGACAACAATCGCTGTCTGGTTTTGAAATTAAGTTGATGTAATTTTATTACGTGTTTTACTGGAACATATATTGTTATAGAGTTGGAGACATAATAAGCAGTTAAGAGAAAGGGGGTCTTAGAAATGTGAATAGTTGTTTAATCTTCACTTTTAGAGTTAAAGAATAAATTGATATTATTTTCTTTTAGTAACGGAATTTGGGAGTTCTCTGTCACTAATATATTTAATAGATTACGAGTCAAGGTAAGCCTTTCTGGATGTTTAATTAACAGAGGGGTTCACTGCCATGTTGTAACAGTTTGGGGGTTTGGGTCCAAGATTTGGGCAGGTTTAGATAGATCCAAGATTTGGACAGATATGAACAGATTTAGGGTACAAAAAATCCCAGCAGATTTAAACACTTGCCGATTAGTGTCCCAGATCATTAAATAAAACGTAGGTGAGACAATTTGTTTAATTTCGATTACTTGTAGTTGGTTAAATTAAAAGTGAGAGAAATGGCTCTTAAGATTGTGAAAAAGGTTCTGAGGTGTGAAGATGATTCCCAAATTTGCCAAGACAGTTTAAAAATACAGAGGAAGGACATACTTTTAGAATTAGCAAATTGGTTAGAATTGGGTTTAACCAGAGACAAAAGGAAAGCTGAAATTGTAGTGGAGTTGGTCAAGCACTTAGGATTATCAGAGAAACAAACAAGTGGAGTAGAGTTAGAAAAACCTAAATTGCAAATGAGGCAGATGGAGTTAGAAGATAAAGAGACAGATTGAGAGAGAGAACAGAGAGAGAAAATGAAAGAGAGAGAAGATTCTTAGCTGAGCAAAGAGAAGAAAGAGAAAGACAGAGAGAAAAAGAGAAACAAGAAAGAGAAAGGGAGAGAGAATCTGAACTTCAGAATTTACAAATTAGTCAGGACAATCAAGTTAACAGGATGGAAATGAAGACAAAAGTAGTGATGTATACAAATATGTTAAAAACATTGCTACATTTTGAGGAGAAAGATGTTGAAGCCGTTTTTTCATTTGAAAAATCGGCTAGGCAGATGGAGTGGTCAGAGGACTTATAGGTAATGCTAGTTCAGACTAAGCTGGTAGGCAGAGCAAGTGATGAATTTGCAGTGCTGTCAGATGAAGGGTCAAGAGATTTTGCAGATGTCAAAAAGGTTATTTTGAGTGCTTATGATTTGGTACCAGTAGCATATAGACATGGTTCAGAAACATATAGAAGGAACCAGGTCAGACTTTTGTTGAGGTTGAAAGAATTAAACATGGTAATTTTGATAATTGGGTGAGTGCCTTAAAAATAGATAAGACCCATCAGGTTCTGAGCAAGATTATTCTGCTGGAGGAGTTTAAAAACTCACTTCCAGAAATGATAAGAATTCTTGTGAATGAACAGGCAGTGTGAAGAGCAGCACAGATGGCAGATGCATTGGTGCATAAGGCAAAATTTAGCTTCTTGGAGAAAGTGAGGAACCCTCCAACCACAAGGGATGAACTCAGATTTCTCCAGTTTCCTCATTTCCCCTCCCCCCACCTTGTCTCAGTCCCAACCCTCGAACTCAGCACCACCTTCCTAACCTGCAATCCTCTTCCTGACCTCTCCGCCCCAACCCCCACTCTGGCCTATCACCCTCACCTTAACCTCCTTCCACCTATCGCATTTCCAACGCCCCTCCCCCAAGTCCCTCCCTACCTTTTATCTTAGCCTGCTTGGCACACTTTCCTCATTCCTGAAGAACGGCTCATGCTCAAAACGTCAATTCTCCTGCTCCTTGGATGCTGCCTGACCTGCTGCGCTTTTCCAGCACCACATTTTCAAAATTTAGCTTCTGGCAAGAATTTCATCCCGAGAGGGATGTAAATTGGGAGAAGGGGAGATTCTACACTGTAAAACAAAGATTACAGCACACTAGTAATATCTTACCACAGTGGAAAAAAGAAGTCCTAAGAGGGTGAAAAGGAGTGTTTTCACTGTGGTAAAGTGAGGCACGTAAAGTCACAGTGCTGATCATTAAAGAAAAGCACTGTGAGAAAAGATGTGGTAAAAGAGGCTAAGCTAGTGGCATTAGTGAATGTAGTAAAGGAAACCCCAAAAAAGATTGAGGAGCTGCAGGAGAGTTCACAGCCTAGGGAGGGAATAGGTTTTGAGTTAGCGCCTGATCTCTATAAAGACTTTGCTTCTGTGGGTAAAGTTTACTCAGGAAGGACAGAGGAAGAAACGAAAGAAATTTTAATTTTGAGAGATACGGGATCTGAACAGTTTCTAGTAGTAAGAGATGAACATATTTGCACTCTTTCTGACATGTTATCCCCAAGAGTGGTAATTTGTGGGATAAATGGACAGAAATTCAGCATTCCCCAATGTAAAATCAGATTTGAGTGCCAAATGAAGACTGGGGAAGTAACAGTGGGAGTGGTTGACAGAGTGAAGGAGAAAGTGAGGACTGCAGATACTGGAAATCAGAGCTGAAAAATGTGTTGCTGGAAAAGCGCAGCAGGTCAGGTAGCATCAAAGGAACAGGAGAATCGACGTTTCGGGCTTAAGCCCTTCTTCAGGAAACTTACGCCCGAAACTTCGATTCTCCTGTTCCTTTGATGCTGATTGACAGAGTGTCAGTTCCAGGAATACAGTTTGTTCTTGGGAATGATTGATCAGGATCCAAAGTGGGAGTGACAGCCCTTACTGTGGAGAAGCCAAAGGAAGCCCAGGAAACTGAGGAGTTAAAAGAAAAAGAGTTTTTCCAGACGATGTAGTAACAAGACCCACTATCATAAGTCACAGCAAGAAGCAAAATCTAACGAGAAAGATAAAGGAATCAGAATGTATCTTAAAGATAGAATCCTAAGACAAAAATGGAGACCATGGCAGGATAATGCAGAGGAGAAATGGGTAGAAGTGCACCAGTTTGTGCTGCTGATAGCATACAGACAGGAAGTGTTATGAGTCGCACATGAATTACCGGTAGGAGGTCACCCGGTGTAAGGAAGACACAGGCTAAGGAACAAAAGCATTTCTGTTGGCCTGACTGCACAAGGATGTAGTTAAATTTTAACGTACATGTCATACATGCTGAATGGTAGGTAAGCCAGACGCAGTAATAAAACCTGCACTTTTGTTGCTGATTCCCACATTCAAAGAACCTTTCACATGTGTTATGATTGATTGTGTAGGTCCCCTTCCTAAAGTGACAACCAATACTTACTAACCATAACGGATGCATCCAGATTTACGGAGGTAATTCCATTATGGAGTGTTAAGGCAAAAACGGGCGGTAGAGGAGTTAGTGGCTTTGTTCACGCGGTATGGGTTGCCGAGATTTAGTCAGACCTAGGGTCTAATTTTACTGCTAGGCTATTTAACGAAGTCATGGTTAGCTAAGGCATACAGCACTTCAGATCAAGTGCGTATCATCCTGAATCCCAGGGAGCTTTGGAAAGATGGCATCAGACCCTGAAGACCATATTAAGAGCATGATTGGGATAAAGGTATCCTGTTCTTATTATTTACCATTAGAGATGCTCCAAACAAATTGACTCAAGTTTACTCCCTTTGAGTTAATATTCGGACATGAAGTGAGAGAGCCTTTGAAATTAATTAAAGAAAATATGACAGGACCAAAGTCAGAGATCAATGTAGTAGTCATGGGCGATTTCAACTTCCCAAATATTGATTGGAAGCTCTTTAGATCAAGTAGATTGGATGGGGCAGTGTTTGTGCAGTATGTCCAGGAAGCTTTTCTAACTCAGTATGTAGATTGTCCGACCAGAGGGGAGGCCATATTGGATTTGGTACTCGGTAATGAACCGGGACAAGTGATGGGCTTGTTAGTGGGTGAACATTTCGGTGATGGTAACCACAATTCTGTGACTTTCACCTTGGTTATGGAGAGAGATAGGTGCGTGCAACAGGGTAGGTTTTACAATTGGGGGAAGGGTAATTACGATGCTGTAAGACAGGATCTGAGGAGCATAAGTGGGAGCATAGGCTGTCAGGGAAGGATGTCATGGAAATGTGGAACTTTTTCAAGGAACAGATACGACGTGTCCTTGATATGTATGTACCTGTCAGGCAGGAAAGAAATGGTCGTGTGAGGGAACCTTGGTTGACGAGGGAGGTTGAATGTCTTGTAAAGAGGAAGAAGGAGGCTTACATAAGGTTGAGGAAACAGGGTTCAGACAGAGCAGTGGAGGGATACAGGATAGCCAGAAGGGACCTGAAGAAAGGGATTAGGAGAGCTAAGAGAGGGCATGAAAAATCTTTGGCGAATAGGATCAAGGATAACCCAAAGGCATTTTATGCGTATGTGAGAAACATGAGAATGACGAGAACAAGGGTAGGTCCGATCAAGGACAGTAGTGGGAGACTGTGTATTGAGTCGGAAGAGATAGGAGAGGTCTTGAATGAGTACTTTTCTTCAGTATTTACGAACGAGAGGGACTGTATTGTTGAAGAGGAGTGTGTGAAACGGACAGGTAAGCAAGAGGAGATACTTGTTAGGAAGGAAGATGTGTTGGACATTTTGAACAACTTGAGGACAGACAAGTCCCCCTGGCCTGATGGGATATATCCTAGAATTATGTGGGAAGCAAGAGAGGAAATTGCAGTACCGTTGGCAATGATCTTTTCGTCTTCACTGTCAACGGGGGTAGTACCAGGGGACTGGAGAGTGGCGAATGTTGTGCCTCTGTTCAAAAAAGGGAATAGGGATAACCGCGGGAATTACAGGCCAGTTAGTCTTACTTCGGTGGTAGGTAAAGTAATGGAAAGGGTACTGAGGGATAGGGTTTATGGAAAGACACTGCTTGATTAGCACGGATTTGTGAAGGGTAGGTCTTGCCTTACAAGTCTTATTGAATTATTTGAGGAGGTGACCAAGCATTTGGATGAGGGTAGAGCAGTGGATGTAGTATACATGGATTTTAGTAAGGCATTTGATAAGGTTCCCCATGGTAGGCTTACGCAGAAAGTCAGGAGGCATGGGATAGAGGGAAATTTGGCCAATTGGATAGAAAACTGGCTAACCGGTCGAAGTCAGAGAGTGGTGGTAGATGGTAAATATTCAGCCTGGAGCCCAGTTACAAGTGGAGTTCCTCAGGGATCAGTTCTGGGTCCTCTGCTGTTTGTAATTTTTATTAATGACTTGGATGAGGGAGTCGAAGGGTGTGTCAGTAAATTTGCAGATGATACAAAGATTGGTGGAGTTGTGGATAGTGAGGAGGGCTGTTGTTGGCTGGAAAGGGACTTGGATATGATGCAGAGCTGGGCTGAGGAGTGACAGATGGAGTTCAACCCTGCCAAGTGTGAGGTTGTCCATTTTGGAAAGACAAATAAGAATGCGGAATACAGGGTTAACGGTAAGGTTCTTAGTGAGGTGGAGGAACAGAGGGATCTTGGGGTCTATGTTCATAGATCTTTGAAAGTTGCCACTCAGGCGGATAGAGCTTGTAAGAAGGCCTATGATGTATTAGCGTTCATTAGCAGAGGGATTGAATTCAAGAGTCGTGAGGTTGCAACTGTACAGGACTTTGGTTAGGCCACATTTGGAGTACTGTGTGCAGTTCTGGTCGCCTCACTTTAGGAAAGATGTGGAAGCTTTGGAGAGGGTGCAGAGAAGATTTACCAGGATGCTGCCTGGAATGGAGAATAGGTCGTACGAGGATAGGTTGAGAGTGCTAGGCCTTTTCTCGTTGGAACGGCGAAGGATGAGGGGTGACTTGATAGAGGTTTATAAGATGATCAGAGGGACAGATAGAGTAGACAGTCAGAAACTTTTTCCCCGGGTACAACAGAGTGTTACAAGGGGACATAAATTTAAGGTGAAGGGTGGAAGGTATAGGGGAGATGTCAGGGGTGGGTTCTTTACCCAGAGAGTGGTGGGGGTATGGAATGTGCTGCCTTTGGGAGTGGTAGAGTCAGAATCTTTGGTGACCTTTAAGCGGCAATTGGATAGGTACATGGATGGGTGCTTAAGCTAGGACAAATGTTCGGCACAACATCGTGGGCCGAAGGGCCTGTTCTGTGCTGTATTGTTCTATGTTCTATGTTCTAATTGTGTATCGGAGGTGAGGGAGTGATGAAATTGGGTAGGTGAGTTAGCTAAACAGCACCTGAAGAGGGCACAGCATAGAACGAAGCAGATGGCAGATAAAAACTCTAAACTTTGGACGTTTTCTAATTATGTATTAGTATCATTACCAGTGGCAGGAGAATCCTTCAAAGCTGGGTTTAATGGTCCCTATCAAATTGAGAAAAAGTCAAGTCAGCTAAACAATCTGGTAAAGGTGCTGGATAGAAAAAAGCTGTATTGGGTATGTTATGTGAATATGTTGAAACCTTATTATAATAGAGACAAGGAGCTGGAGAAACAGGTATTAGTTACTGCCCACAGAGTAAGGAATCAAATCCACATGTTGTGGAGTTTGATGTACCTCAAAATACGTTAAACAATGAGGAAGTCCTTGAAGAGTGGGATAGGTTAGTGAACTATCTGTCTCAGGAGCAAAGAATCCAGTTGTAAGGTTCTCTTGGAGCAATATGAGGACACATGCAGGAATAAGATGGGGAGGACTAATACTATTGTGCATGAGATAGAAGTAGGGAATGCCGTTCCGATAAAACAACACCCCTATAGACTTAATCCTTTCAAAGCCACACAGGTTCAAAAGGAAGTGGATGCAATGCTCAATGAAGATATCATCGAATCAAGT
Source organism: Chiloscyllium plagiosum (assembly GCF_037043375.1). Classification (NCBI taxonomy): domain Eukaryota; kingdom Metazoa; phylum Chordata; class Chondrichthyes; order Orectolobiformes; family Hemiscylliidae; genus Chiloscyllium; species Chiloscyllium plagiosum. The sequence goes on along the minus strand of NW_028270151.1, from coordinate 7,254,290 downwards.
AGAGTTCGCCAATCGTGTTAGTTCCCAAACCTGATAGGACTCAATGATTTAGTGAGGAGTATTGGAATATCAAGGCCATAACATAATTCTTTGAGAAGGTGACTAAGGAGGTGGATGAGGGGAAAGCAGTAGATGTGGTGTATATGGATTTTAGTAAGGCGTTTGATAAGGTTCCCCATGGTAGACTACTGCAAAAAATACGGAGGTATGGCATTGAGGGTGAGTTGGAGGTTTGGATTAGGAGTTGGCTGGCTGGAAGAAGACAGAGGGTAGTAGTTGATGGCAAAGGGTAGTAGTTGATGGCAAAGGCTGGAAGAAGACAGAGGGTAGTAGTTGATGGCAAAGGTTCATCTTGGAGTGCTGTCACTAGCGGTGTTCCGCAAGGATCGGTTTTGGGACCATTGCTGTTTGTCATTTTTATAAATGACCTGGAGGAGGGGTTAGAAGGTTGGGTGAGCAAGTTTGCGGATGATACGAAAGTCGGAGGAGTGGTAGACAGTGAGGAAGGATGTGGCAGGTTACAGCGGGATATTGATAAGCTGCAGAACTGGGCAGAAAGGTGGCAAATGGAGTTCAATGTAGCTAAGTGTGAGGTGATTCATTTTGGTAAGAGTAATAAAAAGATGGGGTACTGGGCTAACGGTCGGATACTTGGTAGTGTGGATGAGCAGAAAGATCTTGGTGTCCATGTACACAAATCTTTGAAAGTTGCCACCCAGGTAAATAGTGCGGTGAAGAAGGCATATGGCGTACTGGCTTTTATTGGTAGAGGAATTGAGTTCCGGAGTACTGACGTCATGTTGCAGTTGTATAAGACTCTGGTGCGGCCACATCTGGAGTATTGTGTGCAGTTTTGGTCGCCATACTATAGGAAGGACGTGGAGGCACTGGAACGGGTGCAGAGGAGGTTTACCAGGATGTTGCCTGGTATGGTAGGAAGATCGTATGAGGAAAGGCTGAGGCACTTGGGGCTGTTTTCATTGGAGAAAAGAAGGTTTAGGGGTGACTTGATAGAGGTGTACAAGATGATTAGGGGTTTAGATAGGGTCGACAGTGAGAATCTTTTTCCACGTATGGAGTCAGCTATTACAAGGGGGCATAGCTTTAAATTAAGGGGGGGTAGGTATAGGACTGAAGTTAGGGGTAGGTTCTTTACTCAGCGAGTCGTGAGTTCATGGAATGCCCTGCCAGTAGCAGTGGTGGACTCTCCTTCATTATGGGCATTTAAACGGGCATTGGATAGGCATATGGAGGATAGTGTGCTAGTGTAGGTTAGGTGGGCTTGGATCGGCGCAACATCGAGGGCCGAAGGGCCTGTAGTGCGCTGTATTCTTCTATGTTCTATGTTCTATAATTGAACTCATACACAACACCAAGATTGGAGGACTGTATAGAAGTTGGACAAGCCAGTTACATCACAAAGTTGGACTTACTGTGTAGCTATTGACAGGTACCTTTATCAGAGAAAGCAGTAAAAGTTTCTGCATTTATAACCCCGAACGGGCTATACCAATTCAAAGTGATGCCTTTTGGATGAAGAATGCATCAGCCACATTCCGAAGACTCATGAACAGAGCTGTGGCTGGATTAACAAATTCTACAGGTTATCTGGCTGACGTAGTGGTCTTTAGTGAGTAATGGAAAGATCACATGGTACAATTGGCAGAGCTCTTTGAACTATTAAGAGATGCAAAACTGATAATAAACTTAAAGAAAACAGACTTCACAGGTGACGTTCCTGGGACATAACATCGTTCATGGAAGGCTGTCATGACCCAAGGAATTCCAAGATGAAAGCCATCAAGGTATTTTCTTGACCAGTATCACACCAGAAAGAGGTACTTCAATTTTTGGGACTAAGCAGATTCTCTCTGTTCCACTAACAGATTTACTAAAGAAGAATACAAAATTTCAGTGGACAGAACAATGCCAGGAGGCATTTGAGAATTTAAAGCAGTGCACCAGTTGTAGCTACACCAATTTTTTTGAAAACCGTCAAAGTTACAATCGATGCTAGTGATATGAGAGTTGGAGCTGTACTGCTACAGCAAGGTGATGATGGATTTTGTACAGAACATTGGTAAGGCCTCTTCTGGAGCATTGTGTCCAGTTCCGGTCACCATTATACGAAGGATATTATTCAACTAAGAGGGTTCAGAAAAGATTTACCAGGATGTTGATGGGAATTACCAGGATTTGAGTTTTAAAAATAGGCTGGGACGTTTTTTTACTGGACCATAGGAAGTTGAAGGGTGACCTTACTTAAGTTTACAAAATCATGAGGGACACAGATAAGGTAAATAGCAATGATCTATTCCCTAAGATGGGGGAATTCAAAACTAGGAGGCTTTTTTTTTAAGATGAGAAGAGAAAGATTTAGAAAGGACATGAGGGCCAACTTTTTGTTTTACACACAGAGTGGTTAGTGTGTGGAATGAATTGCCAGAGGAAGGAGGCAATAAAGTTACAACATTTAAAAAGGCATTTGAATAAGTACATGACTAGGAAAGGTTTGGAAGAATATAGCCCAAATGCAGGCAGGTGGGACTAGTTTAGTTTGGATACATGGTCGGAACATGGACTGGTTGGACAGATGACTCTAGATTGGGCAGCATCTGTGAAGAGAAAGCAGAGTTAACACTTCAGATTCAGTGACCCTTCTTCAGAACAGTTTTTAAATAGCTGCTAATGGGGATCATTAGTGGCGGACAATGGGCTCTTTGTGGTGGTAGTCTAAGGTCTAGTGTGTGGTGTTTGGGGTAAGAGCTGAAAATGTGTTGCTGGAAAAGCGCAGCAGGTCAGGCAGCATCCAGGGAACAGGAGAATCGACATTTCGGGCATAAGCCCTTCTTCAGGATTCCTGAAGAAGGGCTTATGCCCGAAACGTCGATTCTCCTGTTCCCTGGATGCTGCCTGACCCGCTGCGCTTTTCCAGCAACACAGTTTCAGCTCTGATCTCCAGCATCTGCAGACCTCACTTTCTCCTGTTTGGGGTAAGGACATGGGAGGTGGTGCTCAGGCCCTAAAATTTTTGAACTCAATATTAAGTCGAGAAGGCAGGGTTCCAAAGTGGAAAATGAGGTGCTGTTCTTCCAGTTTGCTCAGAGCTTCACTGGAACACAGTAGCAGGCCTAATACAGAAATGTGGGCCAGGTGGTATGTTAAAATGACAGGCAACCAAAAACTTAGGGTCATTTTTGTGGGCAGAATGTAGGTCTTCTGCAAAGCGGTTAACCAGTTTGCACTTCATCTCTCCAGTGTAGAGGAAACCACATTGTGAGCAGCGAATGCAGTAGACTAGACTGAACGAAGTGCAGGTAAATTGCTGCTTCACCTGGAAGGTGTGTCTGGTACTTGGACACTGAGGGAGGAAGGAAGTAAAAGGGCAAGTGTTACATCTTCTGCAATGACATTGGAAGATGAAGAGCAAGGAGATAGGGTAGTGTTGGAAGTGGAGAAGGAGTGGCCCAAGGCATCCTGGAAGGAAAGATCCCTAAGGAATGCTAACAAGGGAGGAGAGGTGAATACCGTACATACTTGGTAATAGTCGATCTCATATAAAAGTCCTATTTTTGGCCAAAATAATCTGGAATTTTCCATATATTGTGTGTAAAAGTTGACCATAGTTCTTCACAGCTAACAGATCAACGTTAATGAGTCAGCATGCTGTCTGTCATGTCACGCTCCAGTTTTCCAGTCTGTTGGTCGTTCTGCTCTGTTCTTGGTCTTCCAGTCCACTGGTTGTTGTGTTCCGCTCCAGGTTTTCAGAATTACCTTTTTTTTTGCCCCCTTTATTCATTTAGGGATCAACTGGGCTTCTGCTAACGATATGGTATGAATTTCAGCCCATCAAAAGTAGTATCCACGTAATGGCCAACTCCATAAATTTAATTTTAAAAAGTAGTCAAAAAAATTCAACTATTACTCCAGCATATACGGTAGATGTGTGACATGGCATTCAGCTGGAGGTGGTGGAAAAGGCAGCTGATTCTTTGGATGTGAATAATGGTGGGATGGTAAGTGAGAACAAAGGGGATGCTATCACTATTGTGTGTGGGAAGACAGGAGTGAGTGAAGTAGTGTGGGAGGTGGATTGGACACGACAGACGGCTCTGTCAACCACGGTGGTGGAAAAAGTTGGACATTTTGAAAGTCTCCTTGTCAAAATTGGTATCATTAGAACAGATGTGATGGAGGCACAGGAACTGGCAGAATAGGAGAGAGTTTTTATAGGAAGCAGAGCATGAAGATATAGTCGAGGTAACTGTGGGAGTCATGGGTTTGGAGTGGTCTATTCCCAGAAATGGAAACAGATGTCAAGGAAGAGAAGGGAGGAGTCTGAGATGGACCAGATGAAGGTGAGAACAGGGTGGAAATTAGAAGGAAAATTGATTAATTTTTCCAATTCCTGACATGTTCTGGAAGAATATTCTAAGTGTCATTAGTAATGATAGAAATGTAACTGCTTATATTGTGTTTTGTGCTTGAACTCAAATTAAAAAAAAGGTTCTCTGAAGAACCTGGTTTCAGTGGTGTTCCCTTAAATGTTAAGGGATTTATATGTTCAAATACCATATGCATCAGTCTCTAGCGTAGTTCTAGCTAACAGATCTAGTTAACTATTTTTGTTTTGCACTGAAATGTCTTCTCATTTGCAACTTCAATTTCTTAGTGGTGTATAGCTGAAACGATATTTTGTTGAAGCTTTTCAACAAAACAGATTTTAATACCATATGAACAGAAGTAGGTCCTTTCGCCAATCAAGTCAGCTCCATCATTCGACAAGATCATGGCTGATTTTAATCAAATTAGATTATTAGACTGGCAGAAAAAAAACTTGGCAGCTGTCAGTCATCATCAACTGCTGCATTATTCATGGCAATACAGCTGCTAGAGTCTAATTGCTACAGCACGATATTTAAATACTTTACATTATCAATACCATTACAGTAGCAACATAACATCACTATTCATTCTTTCACAGGATGTATCATCACTGACCAGTGATGATACATCACTTATTACCCATCTCTTATTACTCAGAGGGTAGTTGGGACTCAACCACATTGCTGTGGGTCTGGAGTCATATGTAGGCCAGATCTGTTAAAGGCAGCATATTCCTTCCCTAAGTAAAGTTAATCAATGATATTTTAATATTCAGGGTAGATGTTCAACATCCCAACCAGGTATAGTCACTGTAGATCAGTTGCAGTTAAGACTTTCATTAAGCCTTGGGTGGAAATTGTACCACTAGGAGAAAGTGAGGACTGCAGATGCTGGAGATCAGAGCTGAAAATGTGTTGCTGGAAAAGCGCAGCAGGTCAGGCAGCATCCAAGGAGAAAAAGAATCGATGTTTTGGGCATGAGCACTTCTTCCTGAAGAAGGGCTCATGCCAGAAACGTCGATTCTCCTGCTCCTTGGATGCTGCCTGACCTGCTGCGCTTTTCCAGCAACACATTTTCAGCTCTGGAAATTGTACAACAGCAATTTCATGCTTGGGTAACATGTTGCAAATCATAGCTCCATGTCTGTTCCATAACATAGTTACCTGTGTATTTGAGAGATAGCGTGAAGATAATGATTGCAATATTTTTATTTTCTGTATGATTGCAATATTTTTATTTTCTGTATGATATATTACAGCTGGCAAATATTGGATTGGTTGACAGTGAGGTAGAAGGTGTTGGATTACAGGGGGATACAAATGCATTGGTCCAAACAGGCAGATCTGTGTCAGATGGAATCTAACCCTGTCAATGTGACATGATGCACTTTGGAAGAAGGAATAAGACAAGGGACTACTCAAATAAATGGCAGGACACTAGGAAGTTTAGAGGAACAAAGGAATCTTGGGTGGTTGTCTACATATCCCTTAAGGCTAATAGGGTAGTTAGGTAAGTGTTCCATATGCCTTCCTATCAGTCATGGCATTGATTAAGAGCAAAAGGTTATGTTGGAGCTAATCAGAACTTTGGTTGGGCCACAGCTGAAAGCTCTCTGTAGTTCTGGTCACCATACTATAGGAAGGGTGTGATTGCATGGGGTGGGGGGAGGGAAACAAAGGAGATTCACCAGGATGTTGCCTGGAATGGAGCATTTCAGCTATGAAGACAGGCTAGATAAGCTCAGGTTTTCTTTGGAGCAGATAAGTTGAGAGGGAACCAGATTTACATAGACAGTGAATAGAAAGCAGCTGTTCCACTTAATCAAAGGATCAATAATAAGGGGACATAATTTTGAAGTGAAAGGCAGGAGGGTGGTGGTAGTCTGGAATGGACTGCCGGAGTGGTTAGTTGAGGCAGGGAACTTCAAAATTTAAAAAAAGTACTTGGAGGAACACTTGAAGTATCATAACATTCAAGGCTTTGGGTTAAGTTTTGAAAATGGGGATTAGCGTAGGTAGTAGAGTACATTTGGCAGTACAGACTTGATGGACCTCTTCTGTTCTGTACGATTCTGAGTAAAAATGTGGTTTTTCCTTTTATGATGGTGTATCTTGCAAATTGTTCTGAAAGATGAATAGCTTCAACAAAATGTGTCTTTTCAAGCAATACACCAGTACTGTACTGTCAAATGACAATTTCCTAGTTGATGATTTGTGCAGTTTACAATTATTTGGACAGAAGATGCACTAGATATTTAGACTTTAAGAGGCTTCCTAACTATAGAATGAAGATAATGAATGCTCAAGATCTGAAAGTTTCTTTCTGGGACAAAAACCATAAATATCTATAGCAGAATGTAACAAAGATGTCAATGTCTGGGATAATGCTGAAAGACAACAGACTTACAGAAGAAACCCAGCAGACCATCAGACAGACAGTAGCAGCAACACCAAGCAGGAAGAAAGAAGGGAACACCCTCAACACACAGGAAAGGAAAGCCCTAAAAAGGACTCAGAAAAGACAAAAATATTGTAATCCTACCTGCAAACAAAGGACAAATGACCATCATCCTAAACAGAACACAGGGAAAAAAAGAATTTTTTTTCACTCTACTCACAGATACCAACATCTACCAGCAGGTGGAGATGGACCAGATTCCACAGCTAGAAAACTGTAACACATCAAAACTGAAGAAACTCCACAAATCAGGTGAAATTAACAAGGCGGACCTCCAAAGAATAAAACCTGACGGATCCAATACACCCCACTTCTACGGATTACCTAAGATACACAAACCAGGGGCCCCCATCAGAACCACAGTCTCACTTCCTGGCATACCAACATAGAGACTAGCAAAGGAACCGAAATACCTAGTTGTAAATGGAAATACCTAGAAGACAACTCATGCCACTCCAATAACTCCATTCAAGAATTCCTGAACAAAGACACCAAGATAGCAGAGGACAAAGTAATGATCTCCTCCGAATTTAGGGCCATATTCACATCAATTAATGTCAACCTGGCCAAAGAAACACGGACTTCACTACTAGACAAACCAAGGACACAAACATCAGACAGCATCAACTCCATGCAAGAACAGCATCCTCAAACTAGTAGACCTGTGCCTCACTACCCACTTCACCTTAAACAAGACCTACAAACAAATCAAGGGGACACCCATGGGATCACCAATATCAGGATTCTTAGCAGAAGCAGTAATGCAGAGATTTGAACAAACAGCCCTCCTCACAATCAAACCCAAGCTTTGGGTCCGCTATGTCATCATGAAATGGAACAAATTGGAGGAAACCTACAATATCATTAACAACATCCTTATTGACATAAATTTCACCAAAGAGGAAGAGAACAACAACAGACTCCCCTTCCTAGATGTCACAGTGGAATGAACAGTCAAATGGAGAACTGCAGACTAGCATGTACAGGAAAGCAACACACACAGACCAGATATTCAACTACTGGAGCAATCATCCCAACATTAGAGCTGCATCAAGACATTATTTAAATAGACTACAACACATTGCACCACCTAGGAACTACAAGCACAAGAAAAATACCTATACAGCATGTTCAAGAACAACGGATACGCAATAAACACAGTCCACCAATTCTTAAACAACAAGCCCAAACAAAAAGACACAACATGCCCAGAGATTCTAGCCACACTACCATACAAAGACGTCTCAGAGATGACTACCAGACTACTCTGACCCCTTGGCCTTTGACGGAAGCCCACAAACCTACCAACACACTGAAACAGCTACTGATGAACCTAAAAGGACCCCGTATCAACAACCAGCAAAATGAATTTAATTTACAAAATATCCTACAAGGATTGCAACAAAGACATCGGACAGACAGGCGAAAACTAGCCACCAAGATACATGAGCACCAACTAGCACCAAAAGATATGACCAGCTATCACTAGTATCCTTACATACAACGAAGAAGGACACTGCTTTGACTGGAACAACACATCTATCCTAGTACAGGGTAAACAGAGGCACATACAGGAATTCCTAAAGGCCTGGCATTCAAAGCAGAACTCAAATCAATAAGCACATCGTTTTGGACCCCATTTAGCAATCTCTGAGAAAAAGAACCGGAAATGATATTACCCACCTTAACAGACCAAGACACAGAAATAGAAAGCGGGACAGAACACCAGTGTTTCAATAGAGGCTCACTGATGTTACCTAGTATGGCGACAAAATGTTTGAGAACAAACCTACGAGCTCAGCAAGCAAACTTACAACCTGAATCATAAAAGCTGTTTACTCAGCCTGATTTTCAACAAGCATATGTATTAAATTCTCCATCAGACAGTTAGATAACTAACTTTAATTTCCAGCACTGAAATGGAGCTTTAACTAAAGTTTAGCTTTTTCCATGCTATTTGATCAGAATAATCGTTTTTATTCCAGATTTCCAGCATCTGCAATTCTTTGTTTTATTTTTAACAATGTATTGAAAACTTTTCAATTATCTGATCAGAATAAAGTAATTCTGCCACTTCCACCCAATAATGGCCTCTAGCAGCTTACATTGCCAGCTTTAATGCATCAACTAAGATTTGTATGTTACCTAAGCATAAAATAGATGTTGCGCAAGATATATAAATATCTGTAAAGATATACACCTCTTAGAGAAACCACCCAAGTCAGAATTTTAAAAAGGTGAAGGATAATCTGACCGAAACCTTCAAGATATTAACAAGAAAAGACAGGGTAGATAAACTATTTCCACTGATTGGAGATTCTAGAACTGGGGGTATAGCCTGAGAATTAGGGCCAGGCGGTTTAGGAAGTACGTCTGCACACAAAGGGTGGGAGACGTTTGGAATACTTTTCCAAAACAGCAGTGGATGCTAGATCAGTTGTTAATTTCAAACCTGACAGTTCAAGTTTTGATCAGCAAATGTATTAAAGGATGGGGATTAAGGGCAGGTACATGGAGTTAGGCCACAGAACAGCGATGTTATCATTGAATGGTAGAACAGGATCATGGGGCTGAATGGCCCACTCCTGTTCCTATGAAAATCAAACTAGAGGGCAGGTTGAACATCTACCCTGAATATTAAAGTAACACTGATTAGCTTACTGATGCTACACTGCACTGTGATCTCTATTAGGGCCATTGAAAAGGTGAATAAGAAGGGTCTTGTTCCTAGGATGGGGAGTTAAAAATATACCCTCTAGATTTGAAGGTGAGAGGAGAAGATTTTAAAAAGGACATGACGGCAACATTTTTATATAGAGTTGTTAGTGAACTGCCAGAGGAAGTGGCGAATGCAGATGCAACATTTAAAAAATATTTGGATAAGTACATGAATACTAAAGATTTGGAAGGATATGGGCCAAACACAGGCAAGTGGGACTAATTTAGTTTGAGAACAGGGTCAGAACATGGACTAGTAGGATCAAAGGGTCTGTTTCCATGCTGTTTGACTTGATGATTCTATTTAAGCATCTTGCTGTAAATTGCATTTTGAACATTTTGCAATAACATCTCCAAAATAAAAATAGTGAAATCTCATCAAAAGCAATGGAGTGTGCAAAAAAACTAAACCAGTCAAACTATAAACATTTTTCATTAAGCTGTTGAGACTGTTAGAATGATCCTCAGGGGAAGTTGCAGAACCCAGACATTTCAGCTCAGAGATAGGAACGTTATCATTGCACCATTTGAGTCCTAGGCTGTGCACCATAATTTGAATCAAATTTCCAAACCAGTTACACTCCTAATAGGAGCCACAAAAAAACAGTACATTATATTTGCATGTAGTTACTCCAGTTCATGAATTGGCATTGTACGCAGAGCACAATACTATAGTGTTAGCAACTGCACAGAGTACACTTCCTGCATTCAAAAGTAAGTTGATCCAAACAAATTTTAATCAATCAATATACCCAAAACATTTTCTAATCATTCATTGCTTACAATTCCTGCTACAAAGAACAAAACAACACATGAACATAAAATCCAAGTCTCACTGAACACAAAATGTACAAAGACGAGCAAGAGTAAGCCATTCAGCCCTTAGCGTCTGCTCCACCATTCAATATGATCATAGCCGATTGTCCAATTTCAGCCTATTCCTGTTTATCCCCATCTCCTTTAAAGACTTTAACTAAGTGCCATATCCAACTCCTTGAAATCAAATAATGTTTTGGCTTCAACTCTTTTCTGTGGCAGAAAATTCCATAGACTCAACTTTCTGAGTGAAGAAATTTATCCTCATCTCAATCCTAAATAATCAATCCCATATCCATAAAATCTGACCCTGGTTCTAGACTACCCCACCATCGGGAACATCTTTCCTGCAAATATCAGGTTTGGTTCTGTCAGAGTTTTATAGATTTCTATGAGATTTAGGATTAGATTACCTACAGTGTGGAAACAGGTCCTTAGGTCCAACCAGTCCACACCGACCCTCCGAAGAGTAACCCACTCAGACCCATTTCCCTCTATTTTTTTCCTTTAAGTTAGTATCTCTTGTGCATGTCCTGATGAGTGCCCAAGATACAAAACTTCAACAAAATGTGTATTTTTTCACTAGAACTCAAAATAAAGAGATCTGTTGTTAAGTGATGCAAAAGGATCTACCTGAGGCCACTTAAGGCTCTCACATAATTAATTCAACCTCAACAAGGGAGGCAATGGCCTGTTGGTGTCAATTAGGTTAGATTCCCTACAGTGCAGAAACAGGCCCTTCGGCCCAACCAGTCCACACCGACCCTCCAAAGAGTAACCAACCCAGGTCCATTTCCCTCTGACTAATGCACCTAACACTACGGGCAATTTAGCATGGCCAATTCACCTGGCCTGCACATCTTTGGACTGTGGGAGGAAACCGGAGCACCCGGAGGAAACCCACGCAGACACAGGGAGAATCTGCAAACTCCACACAGACAGTCGCCCGAGGATGGAATCTAACCTGGGACCCTGGTGCTGTGAGGCAGCAGTGCTAACCACTCAGCCACTGTGTTTCCTTCTCATTATTCCAGGAATCAGTCCAGTCAACCTTCACTGCAGTGCCTCTATCACAAGAACATCCTTCCTCGGAGACCAAAACTGCACACAATATTCCAGGTGTGGTCTCAGCAAAGCCCTGTATAATTGCAGCAAACATCTTCGTTCCAGTTCTCAAATCCACTCGCTACAAAGATCAACATAGCATTTCCTTTTTTACTGTCTGTTGCACCTGCGTGCTTACTTTCAGCCACTGCTGTATCAGAACACCCTGGTCTTGTAGCACATTCCCCTCTCTCAATTTATAGCCAGCCAATAAACTGCTTTCCTGCTGTACTACCAAAGCGGATAACCTCACACTTATCCTAGTTTAGAACCACATGAGTTTTTAAAAGATCAAAAAACCATAAGAAATAGGAACAGGAATAGGCCATTAGGCCCTTAAAGCCAGCTCCATCATTCAATAGGATCATGGCTGAGAAGAAATTCTTCCTTATCGGTCTTAAATTGGCATCCTTTTATTCTGAGCTTATGTCCTCTGGTCCTTGACACCCATAAGGAGAAACATGCTCTCAGCATTTATGTTGTCAAGTCCCTTAAGAATCCTACATGTTTCAATGAGATCACCTCTCATACTTCTGAACTCCGTGAGTAGGCAGTCTCAACCTGGTTTTTTGGATTAGTGGTGCTGGAAGAGTACAGCAGTTCAGGCAGCATCCGAGGAGTAGCAAAATCGACGTTTCGGGCAAAAGCCCTTCATCAGGACTCCTGATGAAGGATTTTTGCCCGAAACGTCGATTTTACTGCTCCTCGGATGCTGCCTGAACTGCTGTGCTCTTCCAGCACCACTAATCCAAAATCTGGTTTCCAGCATCTGCAGTCATTGTTTTTACCTAGTCTCAACCTGTTTAACCATTGCTGATAAGGCAATCCCTCCAGAGCAGAGATCATCCTAGTGAACGTTCGCTGAACTGCTTCCAATTAGTTATATATTTCTTTAAATAAGTGGACCAAAACTGCTCACAGTACTCCAGATGTGGTCTCACCAGCATCTTGTACAGTTGCACTTCCCTGTGATAATCCAATCCCCTCGATATGAGGGCTAACATTCCATTAGCCTTCCCAATTCCTTGCTACACCTGTGTGCTAGCTTTCGGTGTTTCATGTACAAGTCCCACAAGCATATAATGTAATCAATTTTTTCCCCCAAATTTCACCAAGGAGCAAAGTGAATTTTAGAAGTGTCTGAATGTTTTCACTCTGGTGAAAGAAAATAGTTTAATTATCACAATAATGAATATAAGACTGTGATGTAAAGTGTCGCAATTCATAGAAATGCTGATTCATGCATGTAATCTCTTATCAAACGGGTTATAGATTTATTAGGATTAAAGATTTTTAGTCACATAAGAATTCTACATTATTCAGCTTTGTGGAGATCGTGACCAATGTTGTACAAGTTTGTGAACACTGCGACATGACTACTTGAAGCCATGTGCTCGGGTGGCACCACTGTACCTCCTCAATAACACAGCATACCTGCACATGTCTAAATAGCAACTATATACTTATCATAGGGCAGAAATGATGGCAGAAGTTAAAAGTTGCAATTCAATCTCAGGACACTGCATATACTCAAACTGGTTAAACCAAAAATAGATTGTGTTACTCCAAGAGAACCACAGACTGAATTACAACTGATTCTTCCACAAAACCAATTGTACATATTTAAATATTTGCAATTTGATCATAATAGAAGTCATTTACAAAACAGCAGCTATTTTCAAAAAGCAGGTCAATCATGAATATGCTCAAGTACAAGAACTTTGGATACACGTTTTACATTGTAAGCATTACAGGACATAACACAATTGTCTGGTGAATGATGCACTATAAATAACAAACAGAAGTAAGAGTTTTAATCTTAACAGCAACATGGAAAATTAAATACAGGAACATTTAAAATACACAAATAATAAATTAGTGCTCAAAAATGAAAATGATTTCTAGTTAGCGTTTTGCTTCTGAAATTGTTCCCAATGATATTCTCTGCTGAAAACAGATCAAAAATAAAATAACAGATAATTGTATGAATTACAGGATGCTGAATTGGTTTGATATGGCAGACAGGATCAATGTGAACAAGGTTCTCAGTTCTCTTCACACCTTTTTCAATCCCTTTCCCATTAAGCAAGCAAAGACAGTCATAACCATCTTTGGCTTCACTTCCACCAGATCTTCAGGCAATGCATATACACGAGTGCCTATCTTTCGTGCTACTGAAATGGCATATCTGAAAGAGATAAGCACATCATAATTGAATACTCTTTTATGAAGAGAAGTGCTACTTCAAGACAGACTGATTTTTGTTTCTCATCCCTGTATTTCAGCTTCCAAGTTTTGCCTACTCCATTTTGTGCAGTGCTTCTTGTTTATAATTATATGCATTGCTTTCAAGTGGGAAATTATATAGTGGAGAGTTTCCCACCTGTGTTACTGATTCCTTGAACATTTTAATAATTGTTTTCCACACTTAATAAAAATCTTTTCTGATATTTCAGTTCAGAACTAATTACCACTACAAAAGTTAATGCAAAAACCAGTAACTCCTACTCAAGCTTAAGCAACGAAATCAAATTGTAAATCTTAAAACAGTAAAAACAATTGAAAATAAAATGTCTGTCTGCCTCATCATTCACACTAAATTGACTTTGGGAGATGGGGTGAGAAGAGATGGTAATTGCATTTCAAGCAGCATTTTCTCCTGTTTACGGATCAGTAGAAAGGCTGGGTGAAATACTCACGTAAATTCTGTTGAATTTTGTTTTAGTTTAATAGAAGCAAATCTGGTGGATAAAAATACAAAGAATCAAAAGGACCCTAATAGTTATTAGGTGCTGTTTTTCAGATGAGACTTTAATCTGAGGCTGTGTATACCCTCTCAGGAAGATGTAAAAGATCCCATAACACAAGAGTCGGTTCTGCTATAATGGGTGTTTCTTCAACACAAATTGGCTATAATGCAATTGAAGAATTTAGACCATTATTTGCAGAACACAAACTTTCCTTACTTGTATTGCCAAAACCAATTCCAGTTCCATTGGTTTAAATAGTGCTGCTATTGCGCGATTTTCTTATAACGCAAGATCGCACAGGAACGGAATTGTCGTGTTCTATCAGAACAAACTGTATTCCAAAGAGGAGTAGTGGAGAGTGGAGTTATCTCTCTCTCTCTCTGCCACCCACATCCCACTTCCCTCCACTGCACACCCTACCACCACCTCCAGCCAAAATTTATTTCTCAAACAACATCACAAAAATAGATTATCTGGTGAGTGTATTTTCATGGGAGCTTGCAGAGAGCGAATTGACTCTTTCCTATACTGCAAATAGTGATGAACTTTGAAAGTATTTCACAAGCTCTCTAGCATATAGAGTGATCCTGAAAGAAGCTGTATAAATGAAAGTCATTTAAAAAAAAGTTGTATAAACCAGATCTATCTCAACCAGAATTTGCCTAGTTTTACCATTATCCAACAAAATAGTCTCAAAATAGTTTCTGTGTTGAATTTCAACTATTTAAAGTAACTGTAATGGAGTAAAGCAGAAGGAATTACTATTCATGATCAACTTACTTAGCATTGTTTAACTTGTCAATATCAGAGAAGTCAGTCTGTTTCACCAGCTCGTAGCGAATTGTATTAGGTGCAATAGCATCGATCAAGTCTATAACAGGCAAACTGGTGCAAATGCACTTATCCTGGAGGATAAACAACATCAAAAAAACTTCAAAGTAGATGATACAGTGGAACCAGTTTAATTGCAACCAGTCAAGACAATCTTGCAAATTATGATAAAACAAGTTTCAATAAAATTGAATACAACAAAAGGTGGCCCAATAATAACAAGCTTCATTTACCTACAAACATTTACATTGTTCAAGAATGATGAATACGGATAACCTTGAAATAGAAAATTAGATGCCCATATTGGACCAAGTTTTATTTATGTTGTAAAGAACTGTGATTTTTTTTAAATGGGCATCGATCAAAAGGCTTCAAATTCCACACACATTCTTCCAGTCCAAAACAAGCATCAAACCTTTCACCACCTCTTAGCTCAATGAATCAACACAGAATGTAGAGTGCACAGCATACCTTCCTAACTTTGTGAATTTCTAGCTCTAGTGGGTCTTATGCGAAGAATGAAGCACTGTGTCAAGTCATCCATGAAATGAAAGTATAAAACTCTGCCTCATTCAAACAGTCAAGAACCCATTCCTCATCATCCTCAGCTTCTTCTGAGGCAAAGTTTTCTTTGCTCTGTATCTGGTTCCCTTTGTCCTTATCCACTGATCCAGGTGGATCCCAGTTCCATAAACACTTAAATCATTTCCCTCCCTTCAAAACACTTCTTACATTAACACTTTCTATCTTTGTAATGTCCTCCAGTCCTACAACTCCCAGAGAATTTATCTTTCCCAGTTTTGGTCTTGTCATCTCCACCTTCCTTCATTCCACCATGAGCAGCAGTACTTTCAACCATCCAGCCTCAAGCTCTGATCCTCTTATAATCATTACAGAGACATGGCTGTAAGATCATTTCGTTAATTCATCTACGTTGAAAACATCGTATTCAAGATAAAATAGATAAGTAAACTGCACAAATACAGGTTAATGAGCATGATCTTAAAGCCATTGAAGAGACATGGTTGGAAGGAAATCAAAGCTAGGAATGAAGTATTCAGAGGTATGTAACTTTTCAAAATGACTGACAGGAAGGAAGGGATGGCGAGGTAGAATTGTTAGTTCCGAATGGAATAAGTATGAAACAAGAACTTATTGTGGTTTAGAAGATGTAGAACCAATATGGGTGGAGGTAAGAATCAGACAAGGCAAGAAGGCACTGATAAGAGTATCCTTTAGGGCCCCTAACTGTAGCTATGTGATGAATCAGATAATGAGGGCACTTCATAAAGGCAACATATTAATCATGGGTAACTTTAATGTTCTTTAGATTGGGATAATCAGATTAGCAGAGGAAGCCACTGGGAAGATTTCTTAGCGTATTTGGGACAGTTTCATAGAACATAGAACATAGAACATAGAACATAGAACAATACAGCACAGAACAGGCCCTTCGGCCCACGATGTTGTGCCGAACTTCTAACCTAGATTAAGTACCCATCCATGTACCTATCCAAATGTCGCTTAAAGGTCGCCAATGATTCCGACTCCACCACTCCCACGGGCAGCGCATTCCATGCCCCCACCACTCTCTGGGTAAAGAACCCACCCCTGACATCTCCCCTATACCTTCCACCCTTCACCTTAAATTTATGTCCCCTTGTAACACTCTGTTGTACCTGGGGAAAAAGTTTCTGACTGTCTACTCTATCTATTCCTCTGATCATCTTATAAACCTCTATCAAGTCACCCCTCATCCTTCGCCGTTCCAACGAGAAAAGACCGAGAACTCTCAACCTATCCTCGTACGACTTCCTCTCCATTCCAGGCAACATCCTGGTAAATCTTCTCTGCACCCTCTCCAAAGCTTCCACATCTTTCCTATAGTGAGGCGACCAGAACTGCACACAGTACTCCAACTGTGGCCTAACCAAAGTCCTGTACAGCTGCAACATCACTTCACGATTCTTGAATTCAATCCCTCTGCTAATGAACGATAATACTCCATAGGCCTTCTTACAAACTCTATCCACCTGAGTGGCAACCTTCAAAGATCTATGTACATAGACCCCAAGATCCCTCTGTTCCTCCACCTGACTAAGAACCCTACCATTAACCCTGTATTCCGCATTCTTATTTGTTCTTCCAAAATGGACAACCTCACACTTGGCAGGGTTGAACTCCATCTGCCACTCCTCAGCCCAGCTCTGCATCATATCTAAGTCCCTCTGCAGCCGACAACAGCCCTCCTCACTGTCCACAACTCCACCTATCTTCGTATCATCTGCAAATTTACTGACCCACCCTTCGACTCCCTCATCTAAGTCATTAATAAAAATTACAAACAGCAGAGGACCCAGAACTGATCCCTGCGGAACTCCACTTGTAACTGGGCTCCAGGCTGAGTATTTACCATCTACCACCACTCTCTGCCTTCGACCGGTTAGCCAGTTTTCTATCCAATTGGCCAAATTTCCCTCTATCCCATGCCTCCTGACTTTCCGCATAAGCCTACCATGGGGAACCTTATCAAATGCCTTACTAAAATCCATGTACACTACATCCACTGCTCTTCCCTCATCCACATGCTTGGTCACCTCCTCGAAGAATTCAATAAGACTTGTAAGGCAAGACCTACCCTTCACAAATCCGTGCTGGCTGTCCCTAATCAAGCAGTGTCTTTCCAGATACTCATAAATCCTATCCCTCAGTACCCTTTCCATTACTTTGCCTACCACAGAAGTAAGACTAACAGGCCTGTAATTCCCGGGGTTATCCCTATTCCCTTTTTTGAACAGGGGCACAACATTCGCTACTCTCCAGTCCCCTGGTACCACCCCCTTTGCCAGTGAAGACGAGAAGATCATTGCCAACGGTACTGCAATTTCCTCTCTAGCTTCCCACATAATCCTAGGATATATCCCGTCAGGCCCGGGGGACTTGTCTATCCTCAAGTTGTTCAAAATGTCCAACACATCTTCCTTTCTAACAGGTATCTCTTCGAGCTTACCAGTCCATTTCACACTCTCCCCAATCTGTTTCTCCACATCTCTGCTGCTATTGTGCGCACCTATCTCTCTCCATAACCAAGGTGAAAGTCACAGAATTGTGGTCACCATCTCCAAAATGTTCACCCACTAACAAGCCCACCACTTGTCCCGGTTCATTACCGAGTACCAAATCCAATATGGCCTCCAATATTTCCTAGAATTTTGTGTTATGGATCGAATGTGGGATCAGGTTATTTTGGATCTGGTGAAATGTCATGAGGCGGGCTTAATAAATGATGTCAGTGCAAAAGCTTCTCTCAGAAACAGTGATCAGAGCATGGTAGGAATTTCGCATTCAGTTTGAGGGAGAGGAATTTGGGTCAGAAACAACTGCTAAACCTATATAAGGGTAATTATAAAAGAATGCAGGCAGAACCGGCTGGAATGGACTGGGCAAGGAGTTTAGCAACAAAGACACTTGAGAAACAATGGCAGACACAGCAAAGACATATCCCAGTGAGAAAGAAGGAATCTACAATGGAGATTTGATGGATGAAAGGCCTCTTCTTCACTATGATACAATAGCCGAGTATTCAGAAATGCATAATGTGATCAAGGAGAGTCAGCATGGCTTTATGAAGGGGAAATCATGCCTGATGAATTTATTAGAATCCTTTTTGAGGTAACAAGCAGGACAGATAAAGGGGCAACAGTGGATTTAATATATTTGGATTTTCAGAAGGTGTTTGATAAGGTGTCACACATTAGACTATTTAAGACGACATTATACTGCCAGCAGTTTTATTCTCCTTATTTAAGGAAAGGTGGAAGTAATTCAGAGGAGGTTTACTAGGAGTTATACCTGGAATGAGTGGATTGTCTTTGAGGAAGGAGGGCTTGTTTCTATAGAGTTTAGAAGAGCGAGAGGTGACTTGATTGAAGTGTGTAAGATCCTGAATGGTCTTGACAAGATGGATGTGAAAAGGATGCTTACTCTTGTGGGGAAGAGTTCAGAGCTAGGGACACTGGTTTAAAATTAAGGATCACCTTTTTACATCAGAGACGAGGGGGATTATTTCTGAGAATTGTGCAACTTTGGAAATGTTTTTAAGGCAGATTGATATTTTTGTTAGGCCACAGAATTGAAAGATTTTTAGGGATATAGAGATTGTGAATTTCTAAACATAAAACAGATCAGCCATTATCTTATGAAATGGTAGAACAGGCTTGAGGCACCGAATGGTCAACATCCGATTCTAATTTCATACGTTCATATAAAGCCAAATTTATAAATGTAAGTACCTTATAGTTTGCACTTACCTTGAAGCTAGTAATTGAGCTTCTTTTCTTTGCTTTTGCTAAAGTTTCATTTACCCATTTTATAATAATTTCATCTGTCACCTTGGAGCCATCTCCAAGTTCTGACAGCACCTTCAGAGTGTACCTGAAACAATAAAATTGAAAAGTCAAAGATTAACCATTTCAGCCACAAAAAAAAAGGAAACTTTTACGGTGTATCCCTCTTATAATTTTCATTAGAAGAAAAGCAATTATGATTTCCGTAATCCAACAAACCAGAAATAAGAATCTAATTGAGTACTGTGTGCAGTTCTGGTCACTCTGTTATGGGAAAGATATCATTAAACTGGAGAGGCTTTAGAAAGATTTACCAGGATGTTGTTGGGAATAGAGGGTTTGAGATAGAAAAATAGTTTGGGACTTTTTTCACTTGAGTGTAGGAAGTTGAAGGATGACCTTATTGACTTTATAAAATCATGAGAGGTATAGCAAAGGTGAATGACAAGGGTTTTTTCTGAGGGTGGAGAAGTTCAAAATTAAGGGGCATATTTTTAAAGGTGAGAGGAGAAAGATATAAAAAGGACATGAAGGTGAACCCCAGAGTGTGATTTGTGTATGCAATGAACTGCACGAGGAAGTGATGGATGCAGATACAATTATAACATTTAAAAGGCATCTGGATGGGTATATGAATAGGAAGGGTTTAGAGGGATATGGCCCAAACACAGGCAGGTGGAATTAGTTTAGTTTGGGATTATGATCAGTATTGACTAGTTGAACCAAAGGGCCTGTTTCCAGACTCTATAATTGAACAGCACTTCATTTAACTCCAGAGAGAAGGATGCGTCACCAAATGTGCTTTGCCATAGACACTAAGAGAAGGTGAAGTGGTCAAAATACAAACTTTCATCATCCAAATACCTGTTCCTTTATTTATTATAGGCTAAGGCATCATAACCTGCCATATCAACAAAATCACGGACTAGAGTCACAGATTTTACTTAGGAAAAAATATAAATACTTGAAATGTGAAAAGAATAAAAATAAACTTAAAATATCAATACAGAGGAACCTGGATTATCTGAAGGACATGGGCAGGCAATATTTCGTTTGGTTAATCGAATTCCGGGTAATTGAATGCTGGATAACATAGTTTAGCCGAGCATTGGGACCTTGCGATCTTGCCGGATAATCCGATATTCAGATAATTGAACGCCAGATAATAGAGGTTCCTCTGTGCTGGTAAGGTTAAAAGTCACACAATACCAGGTTATAGTCCAACAGGTTTCTTATACTTTCAAATAAACCTGTTGGACTATAACCTGGTGTTGCATGATAAAGGCTTGCGTAAAGATTTGTAGCTCAGGTGCCGGTTGCTATGGTTGTGGGTATGTGCCATTCTTAACTTTGTCTACCCCAGTCCAACACCGGCACCTCCACATCACCAATACTGCTAGTCAGCTCTGGTTGCAATACAGGCAAAATACTGCAGATGTGCAGAAAAAACTCAGTAGATCTGGCAGCATCTGTGGGGAAAGATACAGAATAAATGTTTTGAGTCTGGTGTGGGTGAAGTTGATTCACACTAGACTCAAAACATTTACTTTGTTTCTCTGTCCACAAATGCAGCCAAATTTGTTCACAAGATGGTTAACGTGTGGTTAAGAATGATGCCAACAGCCCAGGTTCACCAGAGCTAAACAGGAAACCTGAAAAATACTGCAAAAGACAAGTTCAAAATGACGCAAAAGCAGATAATGAGCCAAGAACCTACCACTAGGTACAGTGTGTGTGATGAACCTTGGAATGAAAAATGAATTAATCATACATTATTACCCCTCCCTGATGGAAGTGCTTTTCAAAACTTGGGATGGTGTGTACACAATTGTCTCGAGTCCTGAAAGAATGAAAATCTAGTATTCAAAAAATCTAATGTTCAAAATTTCTCAGGATATACTACAAAGGAATTTAGCCGAGATTAAAAAAAAACTGATGCAAAAGCATTTAAGAGCAAATTATATTCTGTCGTCGTTGTGGGTATGTTGTATAAATCAAGATTTATTTATTCATTCTATCTTAACATCTTGCCAAAGAACATTTCTCGAAACAAATCAACTTAGCTTTCAGAATATTGACTCTTTAGTTGTTTCTGTTTAATTCAAAATCCACACACAACCTCTGAAAGAAACATTTGAAAAAAGTGAGCATAATATTTGAGTTTTAAAGACATGCATCACTGTATCAATAAAGGATTCCCTCACCTTCTCATGAGCTGCCAAATAAGTGCCAGTGTAAGTGTTTGATTGCCATCATTCAGGTCTTGCCCACCAATACCCACAAGGGAAAAGGCAGCTTTGTTTTTCCCCAGTTCAATGACATAGTTGCAGTTTTCGATCTAAAGACAGCAAGAATACACATCAGATTCAGTTGTGATTTAAGCTTATGCAAATTGGTCTCCAATGCAACAATTAGGAATGGGGCAGAATGATTTTACTGGGCTTTCAGCAAAAATTGGGGGGGGGGGGGGGGGTGAGAACTAAATCTGCACACATTTCAAAAAATTCAGTACATACTTTAAAGAAAATAAAGTTTGAAGGAAACATTTCTGAAGTTATTTTCCTTCGACTACCATCTATGAATCTTAAGACATTGCTATCGAAACTGGGCATACAGTAATGGAGGCTTCATGAGCATGAATCCCAATGCACGCGTGAAGTTGAATTTAATGGTGAAAAGGTGGTGTGATGGCAGGTAGGACACCAGAGCAGCAACTAAGTCATAGCCATTTCTAGGAACACAAATATGATTCGGTACACTTTGGGAAATTCTCTGTTGGTACAGAGCCCCTGTCCCTTTAAGAGCGGAAATACCATCTCCAAGAACTGCTGGCAAATTCGAGGGCTGGTAGCTCTTCAGTGCTAGCAGCACAACCAGAAGCAGTGGTGGAGACACATTATGATGCGAACATCTTGCTGCAGTATGTGAACACTATCTTCACAATATTATGACTACAGCAATTCTTCAATCTGCAAACGTTTTCTGATAATCTGAAGGAGAGACTTCCAAAATGCTCATTGGTAAAGATGTGTAGAACTAAGCCATGCATTTGAGAAAGATTGGTGGTTCTAGCACCATTTCAAGATGGACTAGCTCATTTTCTTAAGGCAGCAGTGGAAAGTCCTGCAATTGGTCTTAAAAGTATGCAGCTCAAGGAGCAGCACACTAAATATTTTTGGGGGAAGATACTGGAGTACTTCTGTTTCCAATTGTTATCCAGCAACCAGCTGAAAAGTCAATAAGACGACAGGATTGCCTCAGACTTGGTCCTCTAAGTTCAAATACTTTGTTGATAATAAACATCTTACTTAACACATGAAGAATGGCCACTTGCCTGGAGGTACCTGAGAATATCTTGTGGATATGCATGTCTAATCTACTAAATTAGGAAACAATATTTTCAGATTGGGGATGAAATTTGGAAAATTTCTAAACAAAATGATTTAGATGCCAACAATAAGCTTATAGATATGCAGATGGGGATTACTCATTGGATAAAATGTACAGGTAAGCATGTTTAAGGTTTCCTCAGCCTAATGATTTGGTTCAGAGAGTGAGACACAATGGACATCACAATATTTCTGTTTGCTACTTTTGGGTAATCAAACTTTTACAAAGAAATACTCGAGTATCAATCCCAAGTAATAAAGATTGAGGAGATTTACTGCTCCAAGGCAGATTGTAATCTCTGCAGCATTGAGGAGCCAGTATTCCATATTTACATAGAGTGAGGATGTCATCTATCTTTGACTATCTCAGGACACACTGCTGCACCTTTGATTGCACTTTCAGCCCCACACTGCTGAACTTTGGCCACCTGTTGTGGAGTGGAAGTGATGGGCAGATCAGATAACCTCATTGTTAGCTTGTTCGCAGCTATGTCCAAGAAGGCTTTAAACAAGTACAGGCACTGGACAGTTGACCAATTTGTTTGTCTCTCGCTGGTGTGGTTATGTCTGAGCCTGGGAGTCCTTCGAGAGGAAGTATAAAATGTTGACTACTTTGCTTGAGGCATCTGCATCTAATGAGTACTACAGAGTGCATTATTACTTCCCAAAATACTATTTTAAATTTTCTTTTAAGTATTTTTTTACAATTCCCTTTTAAGAGATTGTCAACTAGCTAACTTGATGGTGTAAATTGTTTACTAAAGAGAATATAAGGACACATGGGTGTGGAGTGCATCAGCCTCAGGAGTGTTATTGTAATTTGATAAGTTTCCTTTGCAGTTTCTCTTTTGTTGCAATGCTGCCTGAAGAGCTGGCTCATTAGTTAATTAGAGATGGAAATGTGTTGCTGGAAAAGCGCAGCAGGTCAGGCAGCATCTAGGGAACAGGAGAATCGACGTTTCGGGCATTAGCCCTTCTTCAGGAATGAGGAAAGTTGGTCCAGCAGGCTAAGATAAAAGATAGGGAGGAGGGACTTGGGAGAGGGGTGTCGGAAATGTGATAGGTGGAAAGAGGTCAAGGTGAGGGTGATAGGTCAGACTGGGGTGGGGGCGGAGAGGTCGGGAAGAAGATTGCAGGTTAGGAAGGCGGTGCTGAATTTGATGGATTTGACTGAGACAGGCTGTGGGGAGGGGAAATGAGGAAACTGGTGAAATCCGAGTTCATCCCTTGTGGTTGGAGGGTTCCTAGCCGGAAGATGAGGCATTCTTCCTCCAACCGTCGTTTCGCTGTGGTCTGACGATGGAGGAGTCCAAAGACTTGCATATCCTTGGTGGAGTGGGAGGGGGAATTGAAATGTTGAGCTACAGGGTGGTTGGGTTGGTTGGTCCGGGTGTCCCAGAGGTGTTCTCTGAAACGCTCTGCAAGTAGGCGGCCTGTCTCCCCAATATAGAGGAGGCCACATCGGGTGCAAAGGATGCAATAGATGATATGTGTGGAGGTGCAGGTGAATCTGTGGCGGATATGGAAGTTTCCTTTGGGGCCTTGGAGGGAGGTGAGGGGGGAGGTGTGGGCGCAAGTCTTGCACCTCCTGCGGTTGCAGGGGAAGGTGCCGGGAGTGGAGGTTGGGTTGGTGGGGGGTGTGGATCTGACGAGGGAGTCACAGAGGGAGTGGTCTTTACGGAATGCTCACGGAGGGAGTGGTCTTTACGGAATGCTCACGGAGGGAGTGGTCTTTCTCCTCATTAGTTAATTAGATTATTTCTTTAATTGCTGTAATCTAACAAATACAAAGAGGTTATTGACACTGATTGTGGGAGCTAAACAATTGTAATGTTTTACTTTGTAAATAAATTTAAAACAGAGTAAAGATTGATATTTGCTCCTATTGGACTAGAACAAGTTCAACATTGTAGAATGTTTGCCCAACGCTGGGGTCAGAATCCGACATTCTTTTGATGAAGCCCAAGTGGGACTGGGCCTTTTTTTGGATGAATTCATGCCACAAAGTTATGCAAGTTATCTTGATAGATCTTATCACACATGATTAACACTCTATCCAGCCCTATGGTATTTGTCATGTCTGATTCTAGCCCCAACTGAGCATGAGCTGTTCCCAGGACAACTTGTCACTCCAATCCCCATCTTTAAAAAGGCCACTCTGTACCCAGACATGCTGGCAATCTGGCATTGACCCTCATGATGTCACAGCAGCCACATAGGCATGCTACCAATGGCTGATACTCTTTTGCACGTACAATCCCTTCTCTCACCCTCATTGCTGTTTGACCACCAAGCCACACACTTCATCTGTCCTTAGCTATAGCCCATCTGATTACCCTCTAAGTCAGCACTGCTCTGTCATCAATGCACGCTGTGACCCATAGCCTGGCATTGTCCAGTAAGAGAACATCACACACAGTCAAGCAATCCATCAAATCCAAAACATGAGCTTTTCATTTTTCAAATAGCAAAGCAAACAAAAAATACCGATAGAAATTAAAACAAAAACAAAAAACTTGCTGGAGGAACTCAGCAGATCTGGCAGATCTTTGGAATTTTTTTTCTCCCCAATAGAGGCTGAAGTTCAGTCTGACAGCACAAGCCAGATTTTGGAATCATGATCAATTACTATTTTACAGTTCACAGTTTTCTACTGTACCCAGCTTTCATCCATTGACCCCCATCCTCACCCACTCCATCACGCCCTCCGATGCTGTTTTGAACATTCAACACCAGTGTCCATACACACCGGCGAAGAGGGACACCAGTTCAACTGGGACCATACATCCATCCTGGGACGGGCGGGAATCCTGGGACACACATGTGAATTCCTAGAGGCCTGGCATTCAAACCGGAAATCCATTAACAAACATTGATTTGGACCCCATTTACCAACCTGTCAGAAGAACAATCGGAAGTGATATCACCCACCACAACAGACCAAGACTCAAATAGCAGTGAGACAGAACACCAGTGCTCCATTGAAGGCTCACTGATGTTACCTAGCATGGTGACAAAACGTCTGAGAAGAAATCTTCAGCTCAGTGAGGAAACTTACAACCTGATCCACAATCGGAGCTAAAATCTTAGCTAAAATCGCAAACATAGAGGTACTCAGTGACACTGATGGTAGGTTATATTATACACTTATAATATCTAATTTTATGAATAAATCTTAGATGAAGTCAAGATTGACATCTGGTCTTTTCCTTCAATTTACTGAAAGAAATTTAACAAGGTCATCCAGTACCATTATAGGATAACAATGACACCAAATGATAACACAGTTAACGTTCACCATTCAAATTCATGCTTAGTACAAAGACAATTAATCCTTAAAAATTAGCACAATTGGTGTTCTCGGGTTGATTTAAAAAGAGCTAATAAAATGAGCATACCTTCTTCATGTTAGCCCCAAGCTGTGGATAGGGAGGCCTGTTGACACGGTTCCAATCCACTGGTACAGTGACATTCTCATATAACTGGAATATTACTAAGCCATCAATCAGGTCACTGGATTAAAGCAAAACAGCAAGTAAGCATTTATGTGCAATTTACAGAAATGTAAAAGTATAATGATGAAATATAACCATGTGCACGGTCTCTGATCGGTCATGTAAGAATGCCATATCTTGTTTTATTTCTGATTTCTAACAACTTGCAATTTTGTTTCCCTTTTTATCAGATAAACCTGCTCCAGTGAAGAAGGTGGCATGCCACACAAAATTTCTTGATTTGATCAAGGGATCTGGTGGACACTAACAAAGCAACAGCTTTGTTGCTCATTCCCATTTGTTGAGAAGTGGGTGGCAGATCTTTCCTTTCAACTCTTTCAGCTGTTGCTCGTGTTTCCATTATTACAATTCATGGATTTCTGACCTAACCGTTGGTAAATGATGCATTCTACCCAGGTATTAGATTTCAGCTAACATACATGTGATTTGTGCACAGTAAATGTCTGATCTTTAGAATTTGGGAAAGGAAACCAAATCCAACAAATACTCCAGCCTTGCTCAAGAACAATGTTGACTCTCCTCCATGACCCAACACCATATCACAGGGAGGTGATGGCCTACCATTATTATCGCTAGACTTTTCATCCAGAGACCGAGGTAATATTCAGGTGGCACAGTGGCTAACACTGCTACCTCACAGCACCAGAGACCTGGGTTCGATTCTGGCCTCAGACAACTGTCTGTGGAATTTGCACATTCTCCCTATGAATGAGTGGATTTTTTCTGGATGCTCTGGTTTCCTCCCCCACAATCCAAAGATGCGTAGATCAGGTAAATTGCCCATAGAATTCAGGGATGTGTAGGTTAGGGGCATTAGTCAATGAAAGTGTAAAAGTAATAGGGTAAGGGAATGGGTCAGGGTGGATGGTCTTCAGAGGGTCGGTGTGGACTTGTTGGGACGAACAAGCCATGTCCACACTGTAGGGATTCTATGATTTCTATATTCTGGGGACCTGGGTTTAAATCTGGCCACAGCAGATGGTGGAATTTGAATTCAATAATAAAAAAAGGAAGAGTCTAATGATGACCATGAATCCATAGTCAATTGTTGAAAACTCCCATCTGGTTTATTAATGTCCTTTAGGGAAGGAAACTGCCTTCCTTATTTGGGCTGGCCTACATGTGACTCTGGACCCACAATGTAGTTGCCTCTTAACTGCCCTCTGGGCAATTAGGGATGGGCAATGAATGCTGCCCTAGCCAGTGATGCCCACATCCCACCCAGTAACTGCACTCAGAGTCAGAGATATATAGCACAGAAACAGACCCTTTAGTCCAATTTGTCCATGCCGACTAAATATCCTAAATAAATCTCGTCCCATTTGCCAGCACTTGGTCCATATCCCTCGAAAAACTCTTCTTATTCATATGCCCATCCAGATGCCTTTTAAATGTTGAGAAACTCACCAGCACTTTAACAAATGAATGCTACGAATATACCCAAAGGCATGACCGTCTGATGAAATTCCCAGTGCAATGGGATTGAGTGGCATGCTACAGGACTCTTTTCAGTTATCAACTGACTGGATACCTCTAAGTAAAAGGGCATTCAGATCACAGACTTGAGAGAATTGTTGGGTTTCTAGATCTTTGTATCCTCATTAGCCACTGGAGAGGTCCCAGAGGTCTGGCGAGTAGCTAATGTTGTTCCTCTGTTCAAGAAGGGAAATGAGGATGATCCAGGAAACTGGAGACCAATGAGTGTCACATCCGTGGTTGGGAAATTATTGGAGAGAACCTTTAGCGATAAGACTTGTGTGCATTTAGAAAGCATGGCCTAATTAGGGATGGCTTTGTGCAGGGCAGGTCATGTCTAACTAACTGGATTGAATTTTTCAATAATGTGACTAAGGTGATTGATGAGGGTAGAGCAGTGGATGTTGTCTACATGGATTTTAGTGAGGCTTTCATCAAGCTCTCTCATGGTAGGCTCATTCAGAAGTTTAAGATGCATAGGATTCATGGTGACCTGGCTGCGTGGATTCAGAATTGGCTTGCCCATTGAAGGCACAGAGTAGCGACGGAAGAGTATTTTTCAGGCTGGAGATCTGTGAATAGTGGTGTTCCGCAGGGATCTGTACTAGGACCTCTGCTGTTTGTGGTATATATAAATGACTTGGGTGAAAATGTAGGTAAGTGGGTAAGTCAGTTTGCAGATGAGACAAAGATCAGTGGAGTCATGGATACAGATCAGTTGCAGATATGGGCCGAGAAATGGCAGGTGGAGCTTAATTTGGTTTGTGTGAGGTGCTGCACTTTGTACTTTTCCTTAACATTGGATCTCCCACAGTTACTGGCATGACTCTGAACAGCATTGATGTACAGAGGGATTTTGGGGTTGAAGTCCATAGTTCCCTGAAAGTGGCCACACAGTAGATAAGGTGGTGTATGGCATGCTTGCCTTTATTTGTTGGAGTATTGCACACAATAGTCAGGATGTCATGTTGCAGCTTTAATCACACATTGGTTAGGCCACACTTGGAGTGTCGCGTTCAATTCTGGTCACCACATTACAGGAAGGATGTGAAGGCTTTAGAGATGGCACAGAAGAGGTTTATCAGAATGCTGCCTGGATTAGAGGGTATGAGCTACAAGGAGAAGCTGGAAAAACTCATTGTTTTCTCTGGAGCAATGGGACTGAGGGGAGACTCTATAGAAGTCTATAAAACTATAAAATGCATGGAAAGGGTTGACAGCCAAGAGTGTTTTTCCCAGTGTTGAAATGTCTAAAACAAGGCAGGGGCACGCATTTAAGGTGATGGGTGAAAGTTCAAAAGGAAACATGAAGGGCAAGTTGTTTTACAGAGAGCAGTAGGAGTAGGGAATGTGTTGTGAGGAGTGGTGGTGGAGGCAGATACAGTAGGGGTGTTGAGACATTTAGATAAGCATTTAGATATTTAAGGAATGGAGGGATATGGACCAAGGGCAGGCAGAAAGGATTAGTTTAATTTGGTGTCATTTTTGGCACAGTATTGTGGACCAGAGGGCCCACTCCTGTGCTGTACTGTTCTATGTTCAAGTTGTAACAAACCTTCGAGGTTACCAATTGTCTGCTTTCATCATAAACATCCACAGAATACAATGAGTTCTACAATGGGTGAGAGATTAATTCTGCCAGTTTACAACGATCAAAAGTGGTTTAAATAGTGCATTATGCAGTATAGGCAGTTCTGAAGAACCATACTGGAGTGAAAATGTTACCTAAGTTTGTCTCTCTACAGATGCTGCCAGACCTGCTGAGTTTCTCCAGCATTCTCAGTACTTGTTTCAGATTTTCAGCACCTATAGTGTTTAACTTTTGTTTGGCAGACTTATACACTGATGTATTCCAAAATTCTATTAGCATTGTCATGTTGTCTAGACATAAGTCTGATAGGAGATTAATTTTCTAAATCCTTTTCCAAGCGTGTTTATAATCATATGCTTTTCCATTCAATGTGGAACTGTGTAAATAAGTAAGGTAACATAGGGTGATGGGGAAAAGGCAGGAAAGCAGAGTTGAGGGTTATTAGCTTGGCCATGAGGAGCAAACTCAATGGCCTACTTCTGCTCCTACATCCTATGGTTTTAACTATCAGAGTTAATTTAACTTGTCTGAAAGTTGCATGACTAATGCAAGTCAGTCTGCAGATCATAAACAACATCCTTCGTTACCTCTCCCACACTACAGAAAACATTTCATAAAATTCTGCTTAAGTGCTTGAAAATTGCAAATTGTGAACTGAATTGGATGAAGTAGAATAAAATAAAAAGAACTGCAATTCCTGGAAATCTGAAACAACATGTGCTGGAGAAACTCAGGTGGTTCTGGCAGTATCTGGAGAGAGAAAAAGCAGAGTTAAAAGTTTAGAGTCCAGTGACCATTCATGCAAATGCTTTTTCCAGCATTGTTTCTGCATGATGGTGACTTTACTGCCCATCTTTTTTTTAACAAGAATATGTTCAAGGTATTGCAAATAAGAAGAGATGTGATAAAGTTAATTTAGATAATGGACTCTTAAGATGACTGAAGTATGTGTTTTGTAAAAGGGGTGAAGAAACATCAGGCATGCCCCCTGTATATATGGACACCATTAAAATAAGGGAGCAACTTTGGGTTGGACAGTGATGAAGATCATAAGTATACAATAATCGTACAAAAAGTAAATAAAATTCGATAAAATTTTGCTCTCAAAATTTGAGGAAGGTAGTTATGTTGTGGTGGTGTCATTCAACGATCATTCCTGAACCACAAGCGTTTGAATAACACTGCTGCCTCACAGTGCCAAAAACCTGGGTTCAGTTCCAGCCTTGGATAGCTGTGGAGTTTGCATGTTCTCCCTCTGTCTGTATAGGTTTTCTTTAGGTGCTCCAGTTTCCTCCCACAGTTCTTTTTTGTGCAGGATAAGTGGATTTGCCATGCTAAATTGCCCTGCAGTATCCAGGAATGTGCAGGATACGTGTATTAGCCATGGGAAATGCAGGATTACCTGGAGAGGGTGCAGAGTTGGGGCATGGTGGGATGCTCTTCAGAGGATTGGTGCAGACATGATGGGCTGAATGACTGTTTCTATATTGTACGGATTCTGTGATTCTTTTGTTTTGAGTCATAGATTAAAATCCCACCTTGACAGATGATGAAATATGAATTCAATAAAAATTTGTAATAAAGAGCTCACCCAATGGTGATCATATAACCACTGTAGTCAAAACCCATCTGTCTCATTAGGAAAGGAATACTGCCATTCCTTCCTGGTTTAGTCAACATGGTCCCACAGCAATGTGGTTCTCTGGGCAATTAGGGATGAATAGTGAATGATGGCCTAGTCAGTGATACTGACAACCACTGATGAACAAAAAAAAAGTGAAAGTTAAACTTGAAGTGTTTTGTACTTTGTTCATATAAGCTTTGACACATCCACAATTAGAATATTGCATCTAACCTACTCCCAGATCTGGTGAGGAAGATCGAGCAGTCAGAGTCAGAGCAGCACGGACACAGATCCTTCGGACTAACATGTCCATGCCAACCAGCAATGCTAACTCAATCTAGTCCCACCTGCCAGCACCTGGCCTATATCCCTCCAAACCCTTCCTATTCATATACCCATCCAGATGCCTTTTAAAATGTTGCAATTGTACCAGCCTCCACCACTTCCTCTGGCAGCTCATTCCATACATCAGGCTCACTGGTCTATAGTTCCCTGGCTTGTCCTTACCACTTTTCTGAAACAGTGGCACTATATTAGCCAACCTCCAGTCTTCCGGCACTTCACTTGTGACTATTGATAATACAAATATCTCAGTAAGAAGCCCAATGTACAGTCATGTCTCTTGCAGTCACAGTCATATGACATAAATGACCCACAGTTTTCTGAAGTTCCTTACGTAATGGGACCAAACTTTCCACCATTTCTTTTGACACCAGTTACAAAGTCTTTTCACATACATCTGCCTCTCAGTTATTTGCAGGACAGACAGCTGGAAAAAACAAATGTAGGAGTTTGCAACAGTTCGAGGATAGTGTTTATTGATGAACCTAACAATTTTTTTAACCTTTGTATTGTCTACAAATGTGAGCATGCATACAGTTTGCTTTTATATTCAGATCTTTTTTGATAGATTAGAATCAGCAAAGGTCAAAGTGTAACATATACATGGACTTTGGTGTTTGATTAGGTTCCCCATGGTAAACTAACAGAGAAAGTGAAGTCACATGGTGTGCAGGGTATTATAGCTAGGTGGATAAAGAACTGGTTGAGCAACAGGAGACAGTAGTAGTTGAAGGGAGTTTCTCGAAATGGAGAAAGGTGACCAATTCCACAGGGATCAGTGCTGGGGCCACTGTTGTTTGTGATATACATAAATGATCTGGAAGAGGGCACTGCTGATATGATCAGCAAGTTTGCAGATGACATGAAGATTGGTGGAGTAGCAGAAAACAAAGGGGACTGTCAAAGAATACAGGAGAATACAGATAGACTGGAGAGTTGGGCAGAGAAGTAGCAGATGGAGTTCAATCCAGACAAATGTGAGGTGATGCATTTTGGGAAGTCTAATTCTAGAGCGAATTATACAGTAAGTGGAAGAGCCTCGA
Organism: Chiloscyllium plagiosum; assembly: GCF_037043375.1. Taxonomy (NCBI): domain Eukaryota; kingdom Metazoa; phylum Chordata; class Chondrichthyes; order Orectolobiformes; family Hemiscylliidae; genus Chiloscyllium; species Chiloscyllium plagiosum. The sequence continues at coordinate 7,221,902 of NW_028270151.1, read as the reverse complement.
GAAAAGTTGACGAGCAGAGAGATCTGGGAGTTTAGGTCCATTGTATCCTGAAGGTTGCTGCAGAGGTGGATAGAATGGTCAGCTGGAAAACTGCAGCCGGTCAGGCAGCATCCAAGGAGCAGGAGAATCGACATTTCGGGCATGAGCCCTTCTTCATGAATGAGGAAAGTGTGCCAAGCAGGCTAAGATAAAAGGTAGGGAGGAGGGACTTGGGGGAGGAGCGTTGGAAATGCGATAGGTGGAAGGAGGTTAAGGTGAGGGTGATAGGCCGGAGTGGGGGTGGGGGCGGAGGCGGAGAGGTCAGGAAGAAGATTGCAGGTTAGGAAGGTGGTGCTGAGTTCGAGGGTTGGGACTGAGACAAGGTGGGGGGAGGGGAAATGAGGAAACTGGAGAAATCTGAGTTCATCCCTTGTGGTTGGAGGGTTCCCAGGCGGAAGATGAGGCGCTCTTCCTCCAGCCGTCATGTTGCTATGGTCTGGCGATGGAGGAGTCCAAGGACCTGCATGTCCTTGGTGGAGTGGGAGGGGGAGTTGAAGTGTTGAGCCACGGGGTGGTTGGGTTGGTTGGTCCGGGTGTCCCAGAGGTGTTCTCTGAAATGTTCCCCAAGTAGGCGGCCTGTCTCCCCAATATAGAGGAGGCCACATCGGGTGCAGCAGATGCAGTAAATGATGTGTGTGGAGGTGCAGGTGAATTTGTGGCGGATATGGAAGGATCCCTTGGGGGCCTCGGTGGGAAGTAAGGGGGGAGGTGTGGACGCATGTTTTGTATTTCTTGCGGTTGCAGGGGAAAGTGCCGGGAGTGGAGGGGGGTGTGGACCTAACGATGGAGTCACGGAGGGAGTGGTCTTTTCGGAACGCTGACAGGGGAGGGGAGGGAAATATATCCCTGGTGGTGGGGTCCGTTTGGAGGTGGCGGAAATGACGACGGATGATACGATGTATATGGAGGTTGGTGGGGTGGTAGGTGAGGACCAGTGGGGTTCTGTCCTGGTGGCAATTGGAGAGGCCGGCTCAAGGGTGGAGGAGCGGGACGTGGAGGAGATGCGGTGGAGAGCATCATTGACCACGTCTGGGGGGAAATTGCGGTCTTTGAAGAAAGAGGCCATCTGGGTTGTTCGGTATTGGTTCTTGATATCCTTCCATATCCGCCACAAATTCACTTGCACCTCCACACACATCATTTACTGCATCTGCTCCACCCAATGTGGCTTCCTCTATATTGGGGAGACAGGCCGCCTACTTGCGGAATGTTTCAGAGGACACCTCTGGGACACCCGGACCAACCAACCCAACCACCCCGTGGCTCAACACTTCAACTCCCCCTCCCACTCCACCAAGGACAAGCAGGTCCTTGGACTCCTCCATCGCCAGACCATAGCAACACGACAGCTGGAGGAAGAGCGCCTCATCTTCCACGCGCCTCATCATCCCTCCAACCACAAGGGATGAACTGACTTCTCCAGTTTCCTCATTTCCCCTCCCCCCACCTTGTCTCAGTCCCAACCCTCGAACTTAGCACCACCTTCCTAACCTGCAATCTTCTTCCTGACCTCTCAGCCCCCTCTCACTCCGGTCTATCACCCTCACCTTAACCTCCTTCCACCTATCGCATTTCCAACGCCCCTCCCCCAAGTCCCTCCACCCTCCCTTTTATCTTAGCCTGCTTGGCACACTTTCCTCATTCCTGAAGAAGGGCTCATGCCCGAAACGTTGATTCTCCTGCTCCTTGGATGCTGCCTGACCTGCTGCGCTTTTCCAGCAACACATTTTCAGCTCTGGTCTCCAGCATCTGCAGTCCTCACTTTCTCCTGGATAGAAAGGTCAAGAAGGCATATGATATGCTCGCCTTTATCGTACGGGATATTGAGTAGAAGAGCTAGCAAGTCATATTAAATTGTACAAGACATTGGTTCGGCTGCATTTGGAATACTGTGTGCAGTTCTGGTGGCCACATTACCAAAAGGTGTGGACGCTTTGGAGAGGTTGCAGAGAAGGTTTAGGAGGATGTTGCCTGGTATGGAAGGTGAAGAGAGGTTGAGTAGGTTAGGATTATTTTTATTAGTAAAAAGGAGATTGAGGGGGGACCTGATTGAGGTTTACAAAATCATGAAGGATATAGACAGGGTGGATAGAGACAAGCTTTTTCCCAGGGTGAATGATTCAATAACGAGAGTTCACCTCTCACCTTGGATGTGTGAGAAGTTTAAGTAGGATACACGTGACAAGTACTTTACACAGAGGGTGGGAGGTGCCTGGAACGTGTTGCCAGCAGAGGTAGTTGAGGCAGGCACACAGTAGATTCATTTAAAAATGCATCTGGACAGATGCAAGAGTAGGTGGGGAGCAGAGGGAAACAGATGCTCAGGAATTGGGCGACAGGTTTAGACAGTGGATTTGGATCAGCACAGGCTTGGAGGGCTGAAGGGCCTGTTCCTGGGCTGTAAATTTTCTTTGTTCTTTGTCAACTTGTATTTAATATCACACATCCAAACCCCCTGACTGACATACCTTTGTAAACCATCTTTTAGCCAACTCCTTTGCTCTACTTTGGATCTACTTGACTTCTAGTTTTGTGCAAAACCATTCATATCGAATCAATCAAGAAATTTGTGAAAGCTCAAAAAGAAAGTGTCAGGGGCTTCATACTTGTTTTATTTGGCTTATCTTTTATCAAATCAAGGACCGTTGTCAGAGAGGAGAACATTCATCAAACAATGAGCCAAGACTGGATGTACACAACAGTAGGTTCCTCAGTACTGAAAACTTCACAGGAGCAACAGTTTTAAAATTCTTAACAGAAGAAACATCAATCTAAAAATAAACATGCTTTACCTGTAAAGGTGATTGACAAAGGGACTCACCCCCTGTGAATTTATCCAGTTCCTGAAGGTTCTCTCTTCCCTGGATTCACCTAAAACAGTGCAGGTGGATTAATGGAAAAAATACAACTGAAACATGTGGGAAACAGCATCAAGGAACTTCAAAGGCTAGTATAATTTTATTGGTCTTTTTGTCACTTTGATGCACCTGTTCTGTTTACAAGTCACATCCCACTGGCTCCTTTATCAATGTTATAAGTTAAATACAAAAGAAACATAACTCTTCTCCCCCTCCCATAATTTACTTTCAAGATAATGGCAAAGCTAATGTTAATCACTTATTTCCATTAAAATTTCAAGCAAGGGCAGACGTGTGGTTCGATGTTAAAATCCAAAAGCTCCTGAGAGAGACCATGCTGCTGTAAACAGTTTCTCATTATTTGACCTCTTATTGAAACGTATTGATGACGTGGAGGTGCCAGTGTTGGACTGGGGTGGGTAAAGTTAAAATAAAAATCACACAACACCAGGTTAGAGTCCAACAGGTTTATTTTGAACTACTAGCTTTCGGAATGCTGCTCCTTTAACAGGTAGCTGTGGAGCAGGATCCTATCCCACTAGTTACCTAAAGAAGCAGGTTGAACTATAACCTTGTGTTGTGTGAAATATATTGAACAGCCAGGATTTATACAGTAGAATCAGAGGGTCTCACAACCGAGTTCAGACAATACAAACAAACAATCATTTGGTTGAACAGAACTTGTGAATTGCAAGTCATTCATCAGGACAATACCAATATAAAGGGGACCAACATTTTATACTCTACAAGAAGTGTATAAAATATTTTTTTCCTTTAAGTTAGTATCTCTTGTGCATGTCCTGATGAGCGCCCAAGATACAAAACTTCAACAAAATGTGTATTTTTTCACTAGAACTCAAAGTAAAGAGATTTGTTAAGTGATGCAAAAGGATCTTCCTGAGGCCACTTAAGGCTCTCACATAATTAATTCAACCTCAACAAGAGAGGCAATGGCCTGGTGGTGTCAATTGATTAGATTCCCTACAGTGCAGAAACAGGCCCTTCGGCCCAACCAGACCACACCGACCCTCCAAGGAGTAACCAACCCAGGTCCATTTCCCTCTGACTAATGCACCTAACACTACGGGCAATTTAGTATGGCCAATTCACCTGGCCTGCACATCTTTGGACTGTGGGAGGAAACTAGAGCACCCAGAGGAAACCCACGCAGACACAGGGAGAATGTACAAACTTCACACAGACAGTCACCAGAGGCTGGAATCGAACCTGGGACCCTGGTGCTGTGAGGCAGCAGTGCTAACCACTCAGCCACTGTGCCACCACTACACTGGCAATCCAGGGACCCAGCTAACGTTCTGAGGACCCAGGTTCAAATCCCGCAGATGGTGTAATCTGAATTCAATAAACTCTGGAAGAAAGATTCTAATAATGACCGTGAATCCATTGTCAATTGTTGGAAAAATCCAGCTGGCCAACATGCGACTCCAGATGCACAGCAATATGGTTGACTCTTAACTGCCCTCTGGGCAATTAGGGATGGGCAATAAATGCAGGCCCAGCCAGCAATGCCCTCATCTCATGAATCAACTAAAAAAAAAAGCTATTGGAGGTTCTTTAACAACATGGTATGTGTTAATTCTCTTGCAAATGCACCTCTCAGTTGCCAGAAATTAACTATTAAGAGTGTGGAATCGTATCTCAATGATATAATAGTTACTTTGTGTATTTCAACAGTGACTCCACAACTGTAAAGCATTTTCAGATTACCTGATGTTATGTCATAGCTGATGGGGAGGTTATATCTTCTAGATGAGAGATTAAAAAATAGGCTTGCAACTAGTGGGAAATATCAGGAGGTCCTGATGTAAAACAGATCATTCCACGTGTGTGATAATAATGCTTTAAAGTTGTTCTACAGATATAACAATGCTTTAAAGTTGTGTGAGAGAGAGCGCGAGCCCGAGAGAGCGCGAGCCCGAGAGAGCGCGAGCCCGAGAGAGCGAGAGCACTGGAAAGATACCTGGAGATGTGCAGGCTGTAAAGACTTTGGTTTAAAACCCACCATGGCAGCTCGTGGAATTTGAAAACTGAAAACATTCTGGAATTTGTTCTCAATGAAACTAGCATCAGTTGTCATAAAAACACATTTAGTTCACGAATATCCTTTAGGGAAGGAAATTGCAATCCTAACCCAGTCCGGCTAACATGCGACTCCAAACCAACAGCAATGTGGTTGACTCTTAACTGTCGAGTCAAAGGGCGATCAGGGATGGACAACAAATTCATGCTAATGATGCTCACATCCAACACAAAACAAAGAATTTTGTTGGATTTTTTTCCCACTCTTAATTCAATCTATCCCTCTCATTTCTGATTCATGACAGGGGATTGACATTACAACACTTGGTACTGAGTCAATATTACCTGGCAGGTTTGTCACGTGGCTGGATTTCACAAAGGAGACAATTTACACACTCTAAACAGAGTTTCAGCTGCCATTTTTTCTGTTTGTTCTTTCACAGGCTGTGGGTGTCGCTGGCAAGGTCAGCATTTGTTCCCCATTTCTAATTACCCTTGGTTTCCTCGGTCCATTTCAGGGAGCAGTTAAGAATCAACCACATTGCTTTGGGTCTGATGTCACATGTAGGCCAGACCAGCTAAGGAGTTTGGATGTAGGTTTGCTCAGCGTTCTTTCCAACAATCTAACCTAAATGAGTCACAGAGATCTACAGCACAGAAAAAGGCCCTTTGACACATCAGGTCCGTGCTGGTCACAATCAACCACCTAATATTCTAATCCCATTTCCCAGTACTTGGCTCATTGCTTTCTATATTTTGGCATCCGAAGTACACAATCTAAATATTTCTTCAATGTTACGAGGATTTCTGCCTCTACCACTTTGCAGACAACAATTTCCAGATTTGCACCACCCTCTGAGTGAAAACAAAATTCCTTACATCCCCTCTAAACCTCTGCCCCTTCCCTTAAATCTGTGCTCCCTTGTCATTAATATCACCACCAAGGAAATAATTTCTTTCTCGTCTATCTGATCTACAGCCTGCAATTTTATACATCAAGCTTCTCTGCTCTTAGGAAAACATCCCCAGTCTGTTCAATCTCTCTTTAGAATAAACTCTCCAGTCCAGAACACATTCTGGTAAATCTCTTCTGCATTCTCTTCAACATAATCACACTTTCTCCATAACAAGGATTCCAGAATGACAAAATACTCTGGCTATGGCCCAACCAACGTTTCATACAGTTCCAGCATAACCTCCCCGTTCTTCAGTTCTGCCCAGCTTATGAAAGCGAATATCCTATATGCCTCTTAACTACTTTATCTACCTGCTCTACTCCCTTGAGGGAACGATGGACACATACACAAAAGAAACTCTGATCCTCAGTACTTCCCAGGATCCTATTGTTTTTCATGTATTACTGTGCCTTGTTTGTCCTGCCCATGTGTATCACCTCATACCAAACTAGATTGATTCCATTTACTACTTATCAGTCCATCTATATTCCCCTGCAGTTTAAGGCTATCCTGCTTACTGTTTACCGCCCCATCAGAATCTGCAAACTTACTGATCAACCCTATACGTTCAAGTCTAAATAGTTTATACACATCACAAACAGCAAGGGTCCCAACCCTGATCCTTGTAGGATAAGCTTCCAGTCACAAAAACACCCCTTTGCTCCCTGCCAGTCAGCCAATTATGGATCCAGTTTGTCAAATTTCCCTGGATCCCATGGGCCCTTCCCCAGTCTCCCATGGATGATCTTACCAAAAGCCTTGCTGAATCCCACTCCACTTACCCACTCTCTCATCATATCCTTTAATTCCTTTATTGTTCAAAAAATATTATCTTAGCTTTAAAACATTGACTGAAGTAGCATCAACTTCTTCACCTTTGGGTGAAGTTTCTTAATTCCTAAATCTGCTTCCTCTAATTTTGAGACTATGCCCTCTTGTCTTAGTTTCACCTACCAGTGGAAACATCCTCTCTACTTCTATCTTATCTATTCATTTCATAATTTTTATATATTTCCACAAGATTCTCCCCTCATTCTTCTGAATTCCAATGAATATAATCCTAGCCTACTCAGTATCTCCTCATAAGCCAACTTTGGAATCAACCTAGTGAAAATTCTCTGCACCCCTTCTAAGTGCCAGTACATCCTTTCTTAAGTAAGGAGACCAAAACTGTATGCAGTGCTCCAGCACCCTGTACAGCTGCAACATAACATCCCTGCTTTTAAACTCAATCCCTTTAGCGATGAAGGACAAAATTCTATTTGCCTTCCTAATTACCTGTTGTACCTGCAGACCAACCCTCTGTGATTCATGCACAAGGATATTCAGGTCCCTCTGCATAGCAGCATGCTGCAAATCTTTTCATTCAAATCAGAATCCTTTTTCCTGTTACTCTTATAAAAAGATATGACTTCATTTATTAACACTGTATTCCATCTGCCAGACCTTTGCCCACTCATTTGAAGATCTATGTTCCTCTGCAAAGTTTCACAGTCCTCTGCATACTTTTCTCTGCCACTCATCTTAGTGTCATCTGCAAACTTTGACAAACTATACATGATCCCCAATTCCAAATCATCACTGATCCCAGAGGTACACCACTAGTTACTGATTGCCAACCAGAGTAGCACATATCTATCCCTACTCTTTGCTTCCTGTTAGTCAACCAATCCTCTATCCATGCTAATACTTTACCCGTAACGCCATGCATCCTTATGTTATGCAGCAGCCTCTTGTGCAGCATCTTGTTGAAGTCCTTTTGGAAATCTGGGTACACCACATCAACTGGGTTCCCGTTGTCCACCTCGTTTGTAATTCCAAAAGATTTGTTAAGCACAACTGCCGTTCATGAAACCATGCTTCATCTGCCCAACAGGACAATTTCTATCTCGATGTCTTGCTATTTCTTCCTGTATAACAGACTCAAACATCTTCCCCACTACAGAGGTTAAGCTAACCGGTCTATAATTCCCCATCTTTTGTCTACATTCCTTTTGAACAATGGCATCACATTTGCTGTTTTCCAATCTGCTGGAACTACCCCAGAGTCCAATGAAATTTTGAAAAATTACCACAAGGACATTTGCTATTTCTCCCGCCATCTCTTTTAGTACACTGGGATGCATTCCATCTGGGCCAGGAGACCGGACTATCCTTAGTTCCATTAGCTTACCCAACACTAACGCTTCTGTAATAATAGTGGTTTCCAGGCCCACACCTACCTTCATCTTTGTCAATTACTGGCATGTTATTAATGTCCTCCACTGATACAAATTACATGTCCAATGCCTCAGCCATTTCATCATATCCCATAACTAAATGCCCCTTCTCATCCTCTAAAGGACCAATGTTTACTTTAGCCGGTTTTATTCATTTTATATAATTATGGAAACTTTTGGTATCTATCTTTACATTCTGTGCTAGTTTTTTCTCATGTTCTATCTTAGTTTTCCGTATAGCTCTTTTTGTGGCTTTCTGTTGACCTTTAAAGTTTTCCCAATCTTCTAGTTTCTTGCTGTTCTTGGCCACTTTATGCCTCCTCTTTCAATTTGTGATAGCATCCCTTATTTCCTTCGACACCCATGACAGATTTCCCTTTTTCTTACAGTCCTTCCTTTTCACTGGAATATACTTTTGCTGAGCACTTTGAACAATTGCTTTGAAAATCCTCCACTGCTTGTCAATTATCCACCATAAAAATCTTTGTTTACAGTCTACTTGAGCCAAGTCCTCCCTCATTCTATTGTAGTCTCCCTTGTTTAAGCACAGAGCCCTGGTATTGGATTTTACCTTCACACTCTCCAGCTGTATTCTAAACTCAATCATACTGCGATCACTCCTTCCAAAAGGATCCCTAACTATGAGGTCATTAATTATTCCTGTCTCATTACACAGGACCAGATCTAGGATAGCTTGCTCCCTCATCGGTTGTATTACATACTGTTCAAGAAAACGATTGCGGATACACTCAACAAACTACTCCTCAAGGCTACCTTGATCAAGCTAGTTTGACCAATCAACATGTGGGATTAAAATCCACCATAATTGCCACACAATTTTTACAGGCATATAGGGCATATCTCCAAGTAAAAAAAAACATTTGTATAAACTGGCAGATTACTTTTACTTTGTCAATTAGCTAAGAAAACATACTCTTAAAAAATTTAAAACAAATTTATGCAGGTACACATATACACTTCAACACTTTCACTGTCCTAGATCTATACATTCCCCCAGGTACACAGGGTGAAGATGGAGTTTCCTCAAACCATGGCCACAAAAGTCTTTATATTTTTCCCAATAATTACAGATAAAAAGTTTGCAAGTGTATTGAGCCAAATGCACACTTATTTTACTTTGCAAAGTGTGAACTATTCTGCAAATAATATATTTCAAATTATAAAATTCAAATGTTTTTTCAAAGACATATTAATTGCAAATTGGCAATATATTACATTAGCGTGTTTTTAAAAACATCTGCAACACAAAGTATCGTTTCAAGGCACAAAGACTGCATGCTGAAAGTAGTTATGAAAATCCAGAGGAACAAGCAGATTTTAATGATGCATTATTTGAATGAATAAATAATAAAAAAAAAACACCCATCACTAAAATTATAGTTTGATTTTAAACCCAATGCAGACTCAATCCAAGACGATGAAGCACTTTGTACAGTTTATATTTAAATTATAATCACAATTGGTCTTCCAATCATACTTCTTCAAAAAAGGAAGAATAAACATAATAATCCTTTTTAAATTAGCAGAGTTGGGGATGGTCCTGGGAGCTGAGCCACTTATTAAAATATTGAGATAATTAGGAGAGGGAAAAACTGTGTGAAGGACACATTTGTACGAACACCCCTCCAGTAACAACCAGTATTGTTGATCAGTTTTAATTAAGAAAAAGATAAAAATCTGATACCCAATGTCTAAATTTACTTGGGCAGAAAGTGAAATAATTTTCCATAATGCATCCTTAATTTTAAACACGTGTAGTGGGTGTTTTTGTTGTTAGCAAATCAACAGAAAACACTTAAATTGTTGTACATCTTCAAATCAAAAAGTTAACATCAGCCTGATGCTTTTCTATTGATATCAACTTGTCATCAGTCCAGATAGTTGAGATTTCACAATGCTGAGAAACATTGGACTATATATTATCAATACTTTATATCACTATTATTCGATCTTTGGGTTTTGCTAACTTTCAGAAGCATGTACAACACTAGAACCACACAATGGAACATTTGCTTTGAAACTGTTTTTCAGTCAATACTTCCCTACATTCATATGTCAACGAAGAACAAATTAAAAAAATTTAAAAAAGCATTGTCATGCTCTGTTACTGAGTGCAACAACTCTGGCAGTTTCTATGAAGGCAGCAAGGAGCCCCCCAGAAATTGCCCTGCTGAGAAAGCAAATCAACAGTTAACAAAAAGAGAGAAGACAGAGCACAGGGAAGTTGGGGATGCGGATGCTGTGGGGGATGAGTGTTCAAGGCTGATAGAAGAGGGTAGTGACAGCACAAGAAGCAGCTTGAATTACAGTACCTACAATGGGAGGGGTCAATTCTGCATTCACCAAAGCACATAGGAATATAAAAAAAGCAAAAATAAAACAGACTTTGAAGCAACCTGACAACTAGCATACTCTTCTAAACATTATTCATATAGTTTCTCCAAAACAAACCACCATAATACATTCAATTAGTTATCACAGCAACGGCTGAAAAGATTTATAAGGATGTTGCCTGGGTTGGAGGGTATGAACTGTAGGGAGAAGCGGAGTAGGTTGGGGGGGGCTATTTTCCCTGGAGCGTCAGAGGCTGAGGGGAGACCTTATGGAGGTTTAGAAAATCATGAGGGGCATGGATATGGTAAATAGACAAGGTAATTTTCCCCAGAGTGGGGAGTCCAGAACTAGAGGGCATAGGTTTAGGGTGAGAGGGGAAAGATTTTTAAAAAAAGGGCCTAAGGGGCAACGTTTTCACACAGAGGTTGGTACGTGTATGGAATGAGCTGCCAGAGGAAGTGGTGGAGGCTGGTACAATTGCAACATTTAAAAGGCATCTGGGTGGGTATATGAATAGGAAGGGTTTGGAGGGATATGGGCCGGGTGCTGGCAAATGGGACTAGATCCGTTTAGGCTGTCTGGTCAGCATGGATGAGTTGGATTGAAGAGTCTGTTTCCACGCTTTATGACTGAAGCTTGTGCACTCTTGCATAGAGGAAAGAAAAGGCAATTCCTGCTTCTGTATGTTGAAAAATTTCAAACTGTTTCACATACACAGCTATTTCTCAGGAACAATGACTGTGAGATCAAACATGAAAGTCATTTTGCACCAGGAAATTTCCACAAACAGCAACAAGATGAGTGACCATCTCCTTTTTGGGGAAACAAAAACAGAAATTGCTGCAGAAGCTCAGCAGGTCTGGCAGCATCTGTGGAAAGAAAGCATACTTAACATTTCAAACTAGTCCTGAAGAAGTGTCACAGGTCTTGAAATGTTAACTCAGTATCTGATGCTGCCAGACCAGCTGCATTTCTCCAGCAATTTCTGTTTTTGTTTTAGATCTTCAGCATCTGCAGTTCATTATTTTTCAGTTTTGACTAGAGCAGGAAAGCAAATCTTAGGACTTATACACTTCATGGTAAGGTCCTCGAGAGTGTTACTGAACAAAGACACCTTGGAGTGTAGGTTTATAGCTCCTTGAAAGTGGAGTCGCAGGTAGATAGGATAATGAAGGTGGTGTTTGGTATGCTTTCTTTTATTGGTCAGAGTATTGAGTACAGGCGTTGGGAGGTCATGTTGCAGCTGTACAGGGCATTGGTTGGGCCACTGTTGGCATATTGCGTGCAATTCTGGTCTCCTTCCCATTGGAAACATGTTGTGAAACTTGAAAGGGTTCAGAAAAGATTTACAAAGATGTTGCCAGGTTGGAGGATTTGAGCTACAGGGAGAGGTTGAATAGGCCAGGACTGTTTTCCCTGGAGTGTCGGAGGTTGAAGGGTGACCTTATAGAGGTTAACAAAATTATGAGGGGCATGGATAGGGTAAGTAGATAAAGTCTTTTCCCTGGGTTTGGGGAATCCAGAACTAGATGGCATAGGTTTAGGGGGAGAGGGGAAAGACGTAAAAGAGACCAACGAGGCAACTTTTTCACACAGGTGATACGTGTATGGAATGAGCTGCCAGAGGAAGTGGTGGAGGCTGGTACAATTTCAACATTTAAGAGGCATTTGGAAGGGTATATAAATAGGAAGGGTTTGGAGGGATATGGGCCGGCGCTGGCAGGTGGGACTAGATTGGGTTGGGATATCTGGTCGGCGTGGACAGGTTGGACCAAAGAGTCTGTTTCCATGCTGTACATCTCTATAACTAAACTGATTGAGGAAGGATACCAGTCAGGAATTCTTACCTTCAATTTGAAAAGCGTCAGGATATCTAACAGTCAACACTAACTACTCGGTCATACAACACAAACAATCCCTTTAGTCCAACTCGTTCACACCGACCAAGTTTCCCAAACCAGACTAGTCCCACTTCCCTGCATTTGGCCCATATCCCTCTAAATCTTTCCTATTTGTGTGCCTGTCCAAATGTTTTTTAAATGTTGTAACTGTACCTGCATTGACCACTTGCTCTGGCAATTCATTCCATATATGCACCACCTACTGTGTGAAAAAGTTGCTCCTCAGGTTCTTTTTAAATTTTTTCCCCCTCACCTTCAAAATATGCCTTGTGGTTCTGAACTCCCCTACCCTAGGAATTCCCCTGATCTATGTCCCTCATGATTTTATAAACTTCTATAATTAGAATTAGACTTTATTGTCACATGTATTCAAGTACAAGGATACCGAAGTACAGTGAAAAGTGTATAAAGTATTGTACCTAAGACTGGGAGCAAAGTATAAAACTAAAGAAATAAATTTAAAAATTGAACATTACAGTGATCCATCAGTCTCCTACACTCCAGTTGAAAAAGTCCCAGCCTATCCAGCCTCTCCTTATAATTCAAACCCTCCAGTCCCAGCAACTTTCTTGCAAATCTTTTCTGAATCCCCTCCAACATAATAATATCCTCCTTGTAGCCGGGTGACCAGAACTATACACAGTACTCCAAAAGTGACCTCAGGGCCATTGAAACATCAAACGTGTATTACTTAATACTTGAATTTCAAAATTGGTTGCTGGAAATGCTAGTTTTCAATCAACAGTAGACACTAGATTTTCAAAGTGCTTATAAATTGAAGTCTCTATTAAAGTGCTCTATAGCCATTTTAACTTATAACACTGGGCCAAAATGTCTCATATGTTATAAAATGGGCCTTTGAATCACAATGTGCTGGTTCAAAGTCATGTAGGTACCATACCAACTTCAAGGTTCCTACTCAGTACCTTAGCAGGGGGCACAGAATAGTGTGAAGTCAGTGCTACTTAAAAACCAGACTGCAGCTATTAAAGGTGAAGCACATTCGAATTGCAAGATATACTGATGTTATTTGAGAAGAGCGTGTGACTAAAGATTAATCTGCTTTTTACAAAAAAGAAAGCACAACATGGCAGAGAAAGGGCTGCCAGATATTCTGATGGAATTAAAATGTTCTGCTTCAACAGCTGGACGCATTGCTACACCATTTGTTTCAGTTTATCTTGGTTATTATTGTACCTTGGAACTGAAAAATGATTGGTTGACCCCGGGTGCCACATCAAACGATATATTGAAAGTGATGAGTCAAAGATATAACTTGTAATCAGGAGCTGGACAAGGGTGCAATGAATGAATTTCATTTTAGCTGTTGTGGTCTTGCTCAATTATCCAACACTTTATCATGTCAAGTAACTTGCTGATATTAATCCTCTAGGTTAATTCTAAATATAGTCATATGGGTAAAATATTAGAGCAATAAGAACATATTGAACCTGGTCATCTTCATAATGGTAGAGATCTGGTGAGGAGGGCAAGATAATTGGAGAAAAATATATGGCACATAGACAACTGAGGAAACCAAGTGAGTTATTAGCAATTAAGTACTGTGTCAGCTTTGTTTGGCAGCTTAGCTGAAAGCTGCCCTTTGTCACTCAAGCAAATGATTCTGCTGCAACTCTCGAAGTATTCACCTTAAATCATACTGAAATGAATACTGGAAACTTGAAAAAAAAATTTTCTCCCCCATTATGTTACTTATTTTACATAGAAGCAGTATAGCACAGGAACAGGCCCTTTGACCCACCATGTTTGTGCTGACCATGATGCCATTCTAAACTAATCCCACCCACCTGCACATGGTCCATATCCCTCTATTCCCTGCCTGTTCATGTACAGGTCTGAATTATTTCTGCTACTAAGACAGGCAATGTCATCCCTCCCCCACCCCCAACTGTTAATCCGATTTTAAACAAAACCTTTCAAAAACTGATAAGATCAATTTTAAAGAAAAGTTAGTAAATGGGTAGGATATGGCTCAAGGAAGAACTGATTACTTTTTGGTGAAAATGCAGATCTGGATCCTGGAATTTGATTTTAAAGGACCTTTAACACCAAGAGATAGGGTAAACAGATTGCCTTAGAGTACTGTGGATTGTCTTAGTTACCATGGTGGAATTAAAAACACGAGCAGAGATTTCAGAGCAGGTTACTGGATCTGGACTGACCTGAAGCCAGTTCAGCAAGATGGAAGCTCTCAATAAAGAGTTTGCAGTTTTGTTGTTACAGAGAGCACCAATTAGGCAGGAAAGGCATTAAGGAAGCCCTGTATAACCGTAACAACAAGATTAACACAACGCGGTGAAGGACTGCACTCCAAGTATCCCTCTTCATTTGTTTAATTATGTTATTTTTAAACGTTATGTTTAAGTTCATTTTTGTTATTACTGTACCTTGGAACAGAAAATGATTGGATAACATACAATTAGGTGCCACATCGATTGACATAATAAAAGTTAAAGATGTAACTTGTAATGAGTGTGTGTAAAACCTACCCATGCATCATTCATGTAAATAATGAACAGTTGGTCAAAAGAATAGAACAAGAAAACAAGGCACTACAGCAGTAAAGGAATAAACACAACAATAAAAACAATGATCCCCTCTTGGGGTAATGGTGGGGGTGGGGGGTACTTCCCTTTCAACTTGGGCTTTCATTTTGCATCCAGACATTCATTCTCCACACTTCACATGACACAACTTTCTTACCTTCCAACAAGGTGAGGTCATAGTTCTTGTTTGGCTTGTGCAAAGCTGGATATTTATTGAACAGGTTGGCGACAAAGGCCAAGTTGAGTTTAGGATTACCACTGACAACATCGACTGGAGTGACAAACTGTCTACAGCCTAATTTATCAGCTTCTTGTAGCATGGACTCTGCCCTTTTAAGATCATCTTTTTCCTGTAAAATCATGAAAAGTGCAAAATCAGACAACAGAATTGTTTCTTAGCAAGGAGAAAAGAAACAAAAAAAGGACAAATTTCTAATTTTTTTTTTAAAGATTCCCCACAATGTGGAAACAGGCCATTTGGCCCAACAAGTCCATACTGACCCTCCAAAGAGTAACCCACCCAGACCCATTTCCCCTTGACTAATGCATCAAACACGATGGGCATTTCAGCATGGCCAATCCACCTAACCTGCACATCTTTGGATTGTGGGAAGAAATAGAGTGTCCAGAGGAAACAGAATCCCGAATAGCAGTAGGGAAATTGAAGAACTCATAGGCCGGCAGATTTTGGAAAAATGCAGATGTAGCAGGGTTGTTGTTATGGGTGACTTAGTGCAGATGGTTTGGATGGAGCAGATTTTGTCAGGTGTGTTCAAGAGGGTTTC
Organism: Chiloscyllium plagiosum; assembly: GCF_037043375.1. Taxonomy (NCBI): domain Eukaryota; kingdom Metazoa; phylum Chordata; class Chondrichthyes; order Orectolobiformes; family Hemiscylliidae; genus Chiloscyllium; species Chiloscyllium plagiosum. The sequence continues at coordinate 7,206,182 of NW_028270151.1, read as the reverse complement.
CTTACTCAGTATGTAGACAAGCCGGCAAGGGGAGACCCCATTTTGGATTAGATGCTCGGCAATGAGCCAGGACAGGTGTCAGATCTCGCGGTGGGAGAACACTTTGGTGACAGTGACCACAACTGCCTCATAATTACCATCGCCTTGGAGATGGAAAGGAGCAGTTACCGAGGGAAAATATTTAATTGGGGAAAAGGAAATTATGACGCTATGAGACAGGTGTTGGGAAATACAGATTGGGAGCAATTGTTCCACAGAAAGGGCACAACAGACATGTGGAGACTATTTAAAGAGCAGTTGTTGCCAGTGATGCACACATTTGTTCCTCTGAGACAGGCAAGGGGTAAAGTTTGGGAGAAGATTTGTAGCTCGGGTGCTCGTTGTTGTGGTTCTGTTCGCCGAGCTGGGAATTTGTGTTGCAGATGTTTCGTCCCGTCTAGGTGACATCCTCAGTGCTTGGGAGGCTCCTGTGAAGCGCTTCTGTGATGTTTCCTCCGGCATTTATAGTGATTTGTATCTGCCGCTTCCGGTTGTCAGTTCCAGCTGTCCGCTGCAGTGGTCGATATATTGGGTCCAGGTCGATGTGTTTGTTGATAGAATCTGTGGATGAGTGCCATGCCTCTAGGAATTCCTTGGCTGTTCTCTGTTTGGCTTGTTCGATAATAGTAGTGTTGTCCCAGTAGAACTCCTGTTGCTTGTCATCCGAGTGTGTGGCTACTGAGGATACAGAGAACAGCAGACAGCTGGAACTGACAACCGGGAGCGGCAGATACAAATCACTATAAATGCCGGAGGAAACATCACAGAAGCGCTTCACAGGAGACTCCCAAGCACTGAGGATGTCACCTAGACAGGGGACGAAACGTCTGCAACACAAATTCCCAGCTCGGTGAACAGAACCACAACAAGAAGAGGTAAGATTAAGGAGTCTTGGATGATGAGAATAGAGGAGCTTCTCATCAAAAGGAAGAAGGCAGCTTACGTAAGGTGGAGGTAACAAGGATCGAGCACAGCTTTCGAGGATTACAGGCTTACTAGAAAGGAGCTCAGAAATGGACTGAGGAGAGCCAGGAGAGGGCATGAAAAAGGCTTGGCAAGAAGGATTAGGGAGAACCCAAAGGCATTTTACTCATACATGAGGAATAAGAGAATGATTAGGGAAAAGGTAGGACCCATCAGGGATAGCGGAGGGAACTTGTGTGGAGAGTCTGAGCAGATAGGGAAAGCCCTAAATGAGTGTTTTGCTTCAGTTATCACCAAGGAAAGGGACCTTGTTGTGAATGAGAACTTTGAGGATCTGAGATACATGCTTGAACAGATCAAGATTGATGAAATTGATGTGCTGGAAATTTTGAGGAGAAAGTGAGGACTGCAGATGCTGGAGATCAGAGCTGAAAAAGTGTTGCTGGAAAAGTGCAGCAGGTCAGGCAGCATACAAGGAACAGGAGAATTGACGTTTCGGGCATAAGCCCTTCTTCAGGAATGAGGAATGAGGAAGCCCTTCTTCATTCCTGAAGAAGAGCTTATGTCCGAAACGTCGATTCTCCTGTTCCTTGGATGCTGCCTGACCTGCTGCGCTTTTCCAGCAACACATTTTCAGTGCTGGAAATTTTGGCAAACATTAAGATTGCCAAGTCTCCAGGGCCAGACCAGATTTATCTTAGGTTGCTCCGGGAAGCAAGAAAGGAGCTTGTTAAGCCACTGGCGAAAAGCTTTGCTTCCTCACTCTCCACGGGAGTCGTACTGGAGGATTGGAGGGAGGCAAATATTGTTCCTCTTTTCAAGAAGGGGAATAGGGAAATCCCTGGCAATTACAGACCAGTCAGTCTTACGTCTGTGGTCAGCAAAGTTTTGGAAAGAATTCTGAGGGATAGGATTTATGACTATTTGGAAAAGCATAACGTGGTTAAAGGTAGTCAGCATGGCTTTGTGAGGGGCAGGTCATGCCTCACAAATCTTTGAGTTCTTTGAGGTGACGAGACAGGTCGACGAAGGTGGAGCAGTGGATGTGGTGTATATGGACTTCAACAAGGCATTTGATAGGACTCTCCATGGTATGTTCATTCATAAAGTCAGAAGGTATGGGATACAGGGGGATTTGGCTATCTGGATACAGAATTGGTTAGCTGACAAAGCAGAGAGTGGTTGTAGATGGAAAATATTCTACGTGGAGGTCAGTGGGGAGTGGTGTTCCGCAGGGCTCGGTTCTTGGGCCTCTGCTCTTTGTAGATTTTATAAATGACTTGGATGAGGAAGTTGAGGGGTGGGTTAGTAAATTTGCCGATGACACAAAGGTTGGAGGTCCCATTGACAGTATAGAGGGCGATTGCAGGTTGCAGCTCGATGTAGACAGGATGCAGAGCTGGGCTGAGAAACGGCAGTGATGTTCAACCTGGATAAATGTGAAGTGATGCATTTTGGAAGGTCGAACTTGATGCTGAGTATAGGATTAAAGACAGGATTCTTGGCAGTGTGGAGGAACAGAGGGATCTTGGTGTTCAAGTGCATAGATCCCTCAAAGTTGCCACCCAAATGGATAGGGCTGTTAAGAAAGCGTATGGTGTTTTGGCCTTCAGTAACGGGGGTCAACTTTAAGAGTCGCGAGGTTTTGCTACAGCTCTACAAGTACCTGGTGAGACCACGCTTGGAATATTGTGTCCAGTTCTGGTCGCCCTACTATAGGAAAGATACAGAGGCTTTGGAGAGGGTGCCAAGAAGGTTTACCAGGATGCTGCCTGGACTGGAGGGCTTGTCTTACAAAGAGAGTTTGACTAAGCTCGGACTTTTCTCTGTATAGAGAAGGAGGAAGAGAGGTGACCTGGTCGAGGTGTACAAGATAATGACAGGCTTGGATAGAGTCAATAGCCAGAGTCCTTTCCCCAGGGCAGGACTGACTGGCATGAGGGTTCATAGTTTTAAGATATTAGGAGGAAGGTACAGAGGAGACGTCAGAGGAAGGTTCTTTTCGCAGAGAGTTGTGAAGGCATGGAATGTGATGCCAGTGGTGGTGGTGGTGGAAGCAGGGTTATTAGGGACATTTAAGCGACTGCTGGGCATGCACTTGGACAGCAGTGAATTGAGAGGTGCGTAGGTTAGGTATTTTATTTTAGATTTGGAACAATCCTTGGCACAACATCGTAGGCCGAAGGGTTTGTTCTGTGCTGTATGTTTTCTATGTTCTATGAAACCCACGCAGACACAGGGAGAATGTGTAAACTCCACAAAGACAGTCGCCTGAGGCTGGTATCAAACCCGGTTCCTAGCTCTGAGGCTGCAGTGCTGACCACCGAACCACCGTGTCACCTGATGAATAAAAACAAGATAAACTTACATGTAAACCTGCCATTTCAATCTCAACCATCATTTCATCACTTTCTCCATTGAGTGCAATCTGGCTGAGTAGATGGAAATAAGCCTTGGAATCCTAGACACAAGCAAGCGAGATATTAAAACAAAGTGAGATCATATGGATGAAACAATCTCGGAAATTACCAGAGAGGGTTCAAGTTTGTTACACAAGAAAATCTCAAATTCAATTCATATTTTTCAAATCCTCAGATATGAAGCCCCACTTGCTTCAAAATATTTGTTCAGTTTGTATTTTAGTACTCCAGGAAGTATTTTGCATTGTTGACAACACCAACTGAAAACAACCAATCATCACACATTTCAAAAGCAAAATACTGCTGATGCTGGAGATCTGAAACAAACACAGCAAATGGCGAAGAAACTCAGCAGGTCTGACAGCATCCATGGAGAGAGAGAGAGAGAGAGAGAGAGAGAGAGAGAGAGAGAGAGAGAGAAAGAGAGAGAGAAAAAAGAGAGAGAGC